>NW_027671201.1:0-5008 GCF_964165515.1 Mesoplodon bidens
CAATGGAAGTCGTGTTCTAGATTGGAATTTAGAATGGAATGTGCCAGGAGAAAGCCCCTCAAGTTTGTCTCCCTACTTCTTGTTCGTGTTTTTAATTTAATTTTTATTTTTTATTACAGCAAGTTTGATTACAATGTTTGGCTTGTTGGAGGTGTGGAAGATGTGGTTGGTTCTTTTACACATATACACATGTCTGTTTTTCCTGGGATCCTTTTCTCATGTACGTTATGACAGAATGTTGAGTAGTCTTTTGGTATTCCGTAGGTCTTTGGTGATTATATATGTCACCTGTGTTTGTATAAGTCTGTTAACCCCGATATCGTAATGAAACCAATCCTCACACCTTTCCATTGGTGAACCATAAGTTTGTTTAATGAATCTCTGATTGCCCTTCTCGGTGGAAATATCTGCCCTGGTATCCATTTTTAGGTAACACCTATAAGTGATATGATATGATATGTGTCTTTCACTTTCTGACTTACTGCAAGTCACGTGATTACCTCTAGACTCATCTACGGTGGTGCAAATGGCATTGTGTTCTTTTTTTCCTTGGCTTCTCTTCTGCCTTAGCGAGGTCCGTTTTCAACAATGTGATTGCCTGAGTGTTGTGGATTAGCTGACCTGGGCAGCCTTACCCTGCCGCCCAGCCCTCCCCAGGTGTGCCTGGTTGAGGTCAATATAACCAGCGCTCCAGGCAGCAATAGCCCCTGAAGCTGTTCCTGACTCCATATTCTCTGCCCCGTCAGCAGTCTCGGGGCGGTGCTGGTGGGAGGGAATGAGGGGCCACAGCTCTGTTGGTGGCCCGGTGTGAGTGGGGTTCTGCTGGCCTTTCTGCAGGAGTTGCCAGGCTGCCACCTGTAAAGAAGAGGATGTGTCACCCATACCTTCCGCTGGAATTTCTCTCCGGACAGAGGTGAGGAAGGAAAAAAGCAGTGGGGGCCGGGACAGGTGGGGTATCTCAGGCAGGACAATGGAAAGCTTCCGGAAGAGCGCCCGGGGGCAGGACCACCCTGGCTGGCCTGCAGGCACCAAGTTGGCCTGCGTGCTGTTGCTGGTGTGGCTCCATGGCCCTTCCTCTAGTCTTTCAAGCCCTTGTACATATTCAGGTGTTTTACCTGGGAAGGGTGGGAACAGTTCAGCAGCAGCTGGCCTGGGGCTCAGCTCACCTTTATTCAGAGATGCCTCTGCACGATCCCCCAGCTTTGCAATGAGGACGCTCCTTGCGTGGGGTGTGGGTTGCTGGCTGTATGGGAGATGATTCCCCACCTCAGACCCATTTCAGAATTGTTTACTGCTGGAGCAAGTGCCCTGATAGGGTTTTCCTCTGTATAACTGGTGGGTTCAGGTTTTTTTTTTTCTTTTATGGTTCAAGTTAGATTTTATTCCTCTTTTATGTATTTATAGATATAAGCATGGAAATAATTCATTCCTGTAAATACATCTGTGTGAAGGGAAGAACTTTTTTCTGTATTATTTTTAAATATTATTTTTTTTAATTTTGAAATTTAATTTTATTTATTTTTTATACAGCAGGTTATTATTAGTTATGTATTTTATGCATATACATGTATGCAGGTCAATCCCAATCTCCCAACTCATCCCACCACCACCACACCATGGCTTCCCACACTTGGTGTCCATACGTTTGTTCTCTACCTCTGTCTCTATTTCTTCCCTGCAAACCAGTTCATCTGTACCAGTTTTTAGGTTCCACATATATGCATTAATATACAATATTTGTTTTCCTCTTTCTGACTTACTTCATTCTGTATGACAGTCTCTAGATCCATCGATGTCTCTACAAATGACCCAGTTTCATTCCGTTTTATGGCTGAGTAATATTCCATTTTATACATGTACCACATCTTTATCCATTCATCTGTCTGTGGGCATTTAGGTTGCTTCCATTACCTGGCTATTGTAAATAGTGCTGCAATGAACATTGTGGTGAATGTGCCTTTTTGATTTATGGTGTTCTTTGGGTATATGCCCAGAAGTGGGATTGCTGGATCAGATGGTAATTCTATTTCTAGTTTTTTTTTTTAACGAAACTCCATACTGTTCTCCATAGTGACTGTATCAATTTACATTCCCACCAATAGTGGAAGAGGGCTCCTTTTGTCCACACCCTCCCCAGAATTTGTTGTCTGTAGATTTTCTGATGATGCCGATTCTAACAGTGTGAGGTGATACCTCATTGTAGTTTTGATTTGCATTTCTCTAATAATTAGTGCTGTTGAGCAGCTTTTCATGTGCGTCTTGGCCATCTCTGTGTCTTCTTTGAAGAAACGTATCTTTAGATCTTCTGCCCATTTTTGTATTGGGTTGTTTGTTTTTTTTAATATTAAGCTGCATGAGCTGTTTATATATATTGGAGATTAAACCTTTGTCCATTGATTCGTTTGCAACTTTTCGCCCCTTCTGAGGGATGCCTTTTTCCATTCCCGTTTTTTTAACCAAAAAAGAAAGAAAGAAAAAGAAGCAGAAAACTAATGTGCATAAAATATGCCTTTTGAAATGGTCGTTTTGAAATATGGACGTCCTTTGAAATTTTTGGTCGATATGTGACCCCAGCATTTGTTTTCAGGGCAGGTGTCATTTACGGGCCTGCAATGATTTTGAATATCAACTGACCATTAGCGCTGGGATTAAAGCTGCTGTTGTGTGAAACGGCCACAAGGTGGCAGCAGTTCTCCCTTACCAATTCTGGTTACTAGGGCAAGAGAGCCTCAATGGAAGTCGTGTTCTAGATTGGAATTTAGAATGGAATGTGCCAGGAGAAAGCCCCTCAAGTTTGTCTCCCTACTTCTTGTTCGTGTTTTTAATTTAATTTTTATTTTTTATTACAGCAAGTTTGATTACAATGTTTGGCTTGTTGGAGGTGTGGAAGATGTGGTTGGTTCTTTTACACATATACACATGTCTGTTTTTCCTGGGATCCTTTTCTCATGTACGTTATGACAGAATGTTGAGTAGTCTTTTGGTATTCCGTAGGTCTTTGGTGATTATATATGTCACCTGTGTTTGTATAAGTCTGTTAACCCCGATATCGTAATGAAACCAATCCTCACACCTTTCCATTGGTGAACCATAAGTTTGTTTAATGAATCTCTGATTGCCCTTCTCGGTGGAAATATCTGCCCTGGTATCCATTTTTAGGTAACACCTATAAGTGATATGATATGATATGTGTCTTTCACTTTCTGACTTACTGCAAGTCACGTGATTACCTCTAGACTCATCTACGGTGGTGCAAATGGCATTGTGTTCTTTTTTTCCTTGGCTTCTCTTCTGCCTTAGCGAGGTCCGTTTTCAACAATGTGATTGCCTGAGTGTTGTGGATTAGCTGACCTGGGCAGCCTTACCCTGCCGCCCAGCCCTCCCCAGGTGTGCCTGGTTGAGGTCAATATAACCAGCGCTCCAGGCAGCAATAGCCCCTGAAGCTGTTCCTGACTCCATATTCTCTGCCCCGTCAGCAGTCTCGGGGCGGTGCTGGTGGGAGGGAATGAGGGGCCACAGCTCTGTTGGTGGCCCGGTGTGAGTGGGGTTCTGCTGGCCTTTCTGCAGGAGTTGCCAGGCTGCCACCTGTAAAGAAGAGGATGTGTCACCCATACCTTCCGCTGGAATTTCTCTCCGGACAGAGGTGAGGAAGGAAAAAAGCAGTGGGGGCCGGGACAGGTGGGGTATCTCAGGCAGGACAATGGAAAGCTTCCGGAAGAGCGCCCGGGGGCAGGACCACCCTGGCTGGCCTGCAGGCACCAAGTTGGCCTGCGTGCTGTTGCTGGTGTGGCTCCATGGCCCTTCCTCTAGTCTTTCAAGCCCTTGTACATATTCAGGTGTTTTACCTGGGAAGGGTGGGAACAGTTCAGCAGCAGCTGGCCTGGGGCTCAGCTCACCTTTATTCAGAGATGCCTCTGCACGATCCCCCAGCTTTGCAATGAGGACGCTCCTTGCGTGGGGTGTGGGTTGCTGGCTGTATGGGAGATGATTCCCCACCTCAGACCCATTTCAGAATTGTTTACTGCTGGAGCAAGTGCCCTGATAGGGTTTTCCTCTGTATAACTGGTGGGTTCAGGTTTTTTTTTTTCTTTTATGGTTCAAGTTAGATTTTATTCCTCTTTTATGTATTTATAGATATAAGCATGGAAATAATTCATTCCTGTAAATACATCTGTGTGAAGGGAAGAACTTTTTTCTGTATTATTTTTAAATATTATTTTTTTTAATTTTGAAATTTAATTTTATTTATTTTTTATACAGCAGGTTATTATTAGTTATGTATTTTATGCATATACATGTATGCAGGTCAATCCCAATCTCCCAACTCATCCCACCACCACCACACCATGGCTTCCCACACTTGGTGTCCATACGTTTGTTCTCTACCTCTGTCTCTATTTCTTCCCTGCAAACCAGTTCATCTGTACCAGTTTTTAGGTTCCACATATATGCATTAATATACAATATTTGTTTTCCTCTTTCTGACTTACTTCATTCTGTATGACAGTCTCTAGATCCATCGATGTCTCTACAAATGACCCAGTTTCATTCCGTTTTATGGCTGAGTAATATTCCATTTTATACATGTACCACATCTTTATCCATTCATCTGTCTGTGGGCATTTAGGTTGCTTCCATTACCTGGCTATTGTAAATAGTGCTGCAATGAACATTGTGGTGAATGTGCCTTTTTGATTTATGGTGTTCTTTGGGTATATGCCCAGAAGTGGGATTGCTGGATCAGATGGTAATTCTATTTCTAGTTTTTTTTTTTAACGAAACTCCATACTGTTCTCCATAGTGACTGTATCAATTTACATTCCCACCAATAGTGGAAGAGGGCTCCTTTTGTCCACACCCTCCCCAGAATTTGTTGTCTGTAGATTTTCTGATGATGCCGATTCTAACAGTGTGAGGTGATACCTCATTGTAGTTTTGATTTGCATTTCTCTAATAATTAGTGCTGTTGAGCAGCTTTTCATGTGCGTCTTGGCCATCTCTGTGTCTT
>NW_027671200.1:0-54171 GCF_964165515.1 Mesoplodon bidens
AAAAAGGCACATTCACCACAATGTTCATTGCAGCACTATTTACAATAGCCAGGTAATGGAAGCAAACTAAATGCCCAAAGACAGATGAATGGATAAAGATGGGGTACATATATAAAATGGAATATTACTCGGCCATAAAAAGGAATGAATCTGGGTCATTTGTAGAGACATCGATGGATCTAGAGACAGTCATACAGAATGAAGTAAGTCAGAAAGGGGAAAACAAATATTGTATATTAATGCATATATGTGGAACCTAAAAAATGGTACAGATGAACTGGTTTGCAGGGAAGAAATAGAGACACAGAGGTAGAGAACAAACGTATGGACACCAAGTGTGGGAAGCCATGGGGTGGTGGTGGTGGGACGAGTTGGGAGATTGAGATTGACCTGTATACATGTATATGCATAAAATACATAACTAATAATAACCCGCTGTATAAAAAAGTAAATAAAATTAAATTTCAAAATGTTAAAATATAAAATTTAAAAATAAAACAGAAAAAAGCTCTTCCCTTCACACAGATGTATTTATAGGAATAAATTATTTCCATGCTTATATCTATAAATACATAAAAGAGGAATAAAAGCTAACTTGAACCATAAACGAAGAAAAACCTGAACCGACCAGTTATACAGAGAAAAACACTATCAGGGCACTGGCTCCAACGGTAAACAATATTGAAATTGTTCAGAGGTGGGGAATCATCTCCCGTACAGCCAGCAACCCACACCCCACACAAGGAGCTTCCTCATTGCAAAGCGGGGGGACCGAGCCGAGGCATCTCTGAACAAAGGTGAGCTGAGCCCCAGGCCAGCTGTTGCTGAACTGTTCCCACCCTTCCCAGGTAAAACACCTGAATATGTACAAGGGCTTGAAAGACTAGAGGAAGGGCCGTGGAGCCACAACAGCGAGAGAACGCAGGCCAACTTGGTGCCTCCAGGCCAGCCAGGGTGGTCCTGGCCCAGGGCACTCTTCCGGAAGCTTTCCATTGTCCTGCCAGAGATACCCCACCTGTCCCGGCCCCCACTGATTTTTTCCTTCCTCACCTCTGTCCGGAGAGAAATTCCAGCGGGAGGTATGGGTGACACATCCTCTTCTTTACAGGTGGCAGCTTGGCAACTCCTGCAGAAAGGCCAGCAGAACTCCACTCACACCGGGCCACCAACAAAGCTGTGGCCCCTCACTCCCTCCCACCAGCACAGCCCCGAGACTGCTCACGGGGCAAAGAATATGGAGGCAGGCACAGCTTCAGGGGCTATTGCTGCCTGGAGCGCTGTTTATATTGACCTCAACCAGGCACACCTGGGGAGGGCCGGCCGGCAGGATAAGGCTGCCCACGTCAGCTAATCCACAACCCTCAGGGAATCACAGTGTTGAAAATGGACCTCGCTAAAGCAGAATAGAAGCCAAGGAAAAAAAGGACACAATGCCATTTGCAGCACCGTAGATGAGCCTAGAGGTTATCACATGACTTGTAGTAAGTCAGAAAGTGAAAGACACATATCGTATCATATCACTTATAGGTGTTACCTAAAAGTGGATACCAGGGCAGATATTTCCACGGAGAAGGGCAATCACAGATTCATTAAACAAACTTATGGTTCACCAATGGAAAGGTGTGAGGATGGGTTTCATTACGATATTGGGGTTAACAGACATATACAAACACAGGTGACATATATAATCACCTAAGACCTACGGAATACAAAGAGAGGACTACTCAACATTCTGTCTTAACGTACATGGGCAAAGGATCCCAGGAAGAACAGACATCTGTATATGTGTAAAAGAACCACATCTTCCACACCTACAACAAGCCAAGCATTGTAATCAAACTTGCTGTAATAAAAAATAAAAAAATTAAATTAAAAACACGAACAAGAAGTAGTGAGACAAACTTGAGGGGCTTTCTCCTGGCACATTCCATTCTAAATTCCAATCTAGAACAAGACTTCCATTGAGGCTCTGTTGCACTAATAACCTGATTTGAAAGAGAGAACTGCTGCCACCTTGTGGCCGTTTCACACAACAGCAGCTTTAATCCCAGCGCTAAAGGTCAGTTGATATTCAAAATCATTGCAGGCCTGTAAATGACACCTGCCCTGAAAACAAATCCTGGGGTCACATATCGACCAAAAAATTCAAAGGACGTCCATATTTCAAAACGACCGTTTCAAAAGCCATATTTTACGCACATTAGTGTTCTGCTTCTTTGTCTTTCTTTCTTTTTTGGTTAAAAACACGGGAATGGAAAAAGGCATCCCTCAGAAGGGGCGAAAATAGTTGCAAACGAATCAATGGACAAAGGTTTAATCTCCAATATATATAAACAGCTCCTGCAGCTTAATATTAAAAAAACAAACAACCCAATACAAACATGGGCAGAATATCTAAAGAGACGTTTCTTCAAAGAAGACACAGAGATGGCTAAGACGCACATGAAAAGCTGCTCAAGAGCACTAATTATTAGAGAAATGCAAATCAAAACTACAATGAGGTATCACCTCACACCTGTTAGAATCAGCATCATCAGAAAATCTACAGACAACAAATTCTGGGGAGGGTGTGGACAAAAGGAGCCCTCTTCCACTATTGTTGGGAATGTAAATTGATACAGTCACTATGGAGAACAGTATGGAGTTTCCTTAAAAAACCTACAAATAGAAACCTTGACTTTCCCTAACCCTAACCATAGGCTGGAACGGAAACCTACCACCAACCGTGCACCTTATCTACGCGGTACACTAATCCTAACCCGTACGCTGGCACTAACCGGTGAGTCAACATGTACCCTGACACTAACACGTTTCCGTACCCTCAGCTGTGCCCCAAACCTTGCCGTTGCCTATCCTTAACCTTAGCCCGGAACAGAAACCTACCATCAGCCCTACACCTTACCCTAAGCCGTACCCTAATCCTAATCCATACGTCAACACGTACCCTGACCCTAACACGTTTCCGTACCCTCACCTCTGCCATAAACCTTGCCGTTCCCTTACCTTAACCCTAGCCCGGAACGGAAAACTACCACCAACCCTACACCTTACCTTACGCCATACCCTAATCCTAATTCGTATGCTGACACTAACCTGTGCATCAACACGTACCCTGACCCTAACACGTTTCGTACCCTCACCTGTGCCCTAAACTTTGCCAGTCCCTAAACATAACCCTAGACTGGAACGGAAACCTACCACCAACCCTACACCTTACTCTATGCGGTACCCTAATCCTCATGCGTACGCTCACACTAACCCGTGAGTCAACACGTACCCTGAACCTAACACAATTCCGTACCATCACCTGTGCCCTATACCTTGCAATTCGCTATCCCTAACCGAACACCGGAATGTAAACCTACCGCCATCCGTACACCTTACTGTACGCCGTACCCTAATCCTAATGCGTACGATGACACTATTCCATGCATCAACATGCACCATGAACCTAACACGTTTCTGTACCCTCACCTGTGCCCTAAGCCTTGCCGTTCACTAACCCTAACCCTAGCCCTGAACTGAAACCCACCACCAGCCCTACACCATACCCTATGCCTTACCCTACTCCTGGCCTGTATGCTGGCACTGACCCGTGCGTCAGCACGTAGCCTGCCTCACCCAAGTTTCCGTACCCTCACCTGTGCCCTTAGCCTTGCCGTTCCCTAACCCTAACCCTAGCCCAGAACGGAAACCCACCACCAGCCCTACACCTTACCCTACGCCGTACCCTACTCCTGGCCCATACGCTGGCACTGACCCATGCGTCAGCAGGTAGCCTGACCCTCCCACGTTTCCGTACCCTCACCTGTGCCCTAAAACTTGACGTTCCCTAACCCTAATCAAACCCCGGAATGGACACCCACCACCAGTCTTACACCTTACCCTACGCCGTACCCTACTCCTGGTCCACACCCTGGCACTGACCCGTGCTTCAGCATGTAGCCTGACCCTCCCACGTTTCCGTACCCTCACCTGTGCCCTAAGCCTTGCCGTTCCCTAACCCTAACCCTACACTTTACCCTACGCCATACCCTATTCCTGGGCCGTACGCTGGCACTGACACTTGCGTCAGCACGTAGCCTGACCCTCCCACGTTTCTGTACCCTCACCTGTGCCCTAAGCCTTGCCATTCCCTAACCCTAACCCTAGCCGGAAACGGAAACCCACCACCAGCCCTACACCTTACCCTACGCCGTACCCTACTCCTGGGCCGTACACTGGAACTGACCCTTGTGTAAGCACGTAGCCTGCCACTCCCATGTTTCCATACCCTCACCTGTGCCCTAAGCCTTGCCGATCCCTAACCCTAACCCTACCCTGGAACAGAAACCCACCACCAGCCCTACACCTTACCCTACGCCGTACCCTAATTCTGGCGCGTACGCTGGCACTGACCCGTGTGTCAGCACGTAGCGTGCCTCTCCCTCGTTTCAGTACCCTTACCTGTGCCCTAAGCCTTGCCGTTCCCTAACCCTAACCCGGAACAGAAACCCACCAACAGCCCTACACCTTACCCTACTCCGTACCCTAATCCTGGCCCGTACACTGGCACTGAAACGTGCGTCAGCACATAGCCTGACCCTCCCACGTTTCTGTACCCTCAGCTGTGCCCTAAGCCTTGCCGTTCCCTAACCCTAACCCTAGCGCGGAATGGAAACCCACAACTAGCCCTACACCATACTTTACTCCAGACCCGTACGCTGGCACTGACACGTTTGTCAGCACGTAGCCTGCCTCTCCCACGTGTCCCTATGCTCACCTGTTCCCTAAACCTTGCCGTTCCCTAACCCTAACCCTAGCCCGGAACGGAAACCCACCACCAGCCCTACACGTTACCCTATGATGTACCCTACTCCTGGCCCTTACGCTGGCACTGACACGTGCGTCAGCACACAGCCTGACCATCCCACGATCCTCCCAATACAGAAATGGGCAGAAGATCTCAAGAGACGTTTCTTCAAAGAAGACACAGAGATGGCCAAGGCGCACATGAGAAGCTGCTCAAGAGCACTAATTATTAGAGAAATGCAAATCAAAACTACAATGAGGTATCACCTCACACCTGTTAGAATCGGCATCATCAGAAAATCTACAAACAACAAATTCTGGGGAGGGTGTGGACAAAAGGAGCCCTCTTCCACTATTGGTGGGAATGTAAATTGATAGAGTCACTATGGAGAACACTATGGAGTTTCCTTAAAAAATCTAGAAATAGAATTACCATCTGATCCAGCAATTCCACTTCTGGGCATATACCCAAAGAAAACCATAAATCAAAAAGGCACATTCACCACAATGTTCATTGCAGCACTATTTACAATAGCCAGGTAATGGAAGCAAACTAAATGCCCAAAGACAGATGAATGGATAAAGATGGGGTACATATATAAAATGGAATATTACTCGGCCATAAAAAGGAATGAATCTGGGTCATTTGTAGAGACATCGATGGATCTAGAGACAGTCATACAGAATGAAGTAAGTCAGAAAGGGGAAAACAAATATTGTATATTAATGCATATATGTGGAACCTAAAAAATGGTACAGATGAACTGGTTTGCAGGGAAGAAATAGAGACACAGAGGTAGAGAACAAACGTATGGACACCAAGTGTGGGAAGCCATGGGGTGGTGGTGGTGGGACGAGTTGGGAGATTGAGATTGACCTGTATACATGTATATGCATAAAATACATAACTAATAATAACCCGCTGTATAAAAAAGTAAATAAAATTAAATTTCAAAATGTTAAAATATAAAATTTAAAAATAAAACAGAAAAAAGCTCTTCCCTTCACACAGATGTATTTATAGGAATAAATTATTTCCATGCTTATATCTATAAATACATAAAAGAGGAATAAAAGCTAACTTGAACCATAAACGAAGAAAAACCTGAACCGACCAGTTATACAGAGAAAAACACTATCAGGGCACTTGCTCCAACGGTAAACAATATTGAAATTGTTCAGAGGTGGGGAATCATCTCCCGTACAGCCAGCAACCCACACCCCACACAAGGAGCTTCCTCATTGCAAAGCGGGGGGACCGAGCCGAGGCATCTCTGAACAAAGGTGAGCTGAGCCCCAGGCCAGCTGTTGCTGAACTGTTCCCACCCTTCCCAGGTAAAACACCTGAATATGTACAAGGGCTTGAAAGACTAGAGGAAGGGCCGTGGAGCCACAACAGCGAGAGAACGCAGGCCAACTTGGTGCCTCCAGGCCAGCCAGGGTGGTCCTGGCCCAGGGCACTCTTCCGGAAGCTTTCCATTGTCCTGCCAGAGATACCCCACCTGTCCTGGCCCCCACTGATTTTTTCCTTCCTCACCTCTGTCCGGAGAGAAATTCCAGCGGGAGGTATGGGTGACACATCCTCTTCTTTACAGGTGGCAGCTTGGCAACTCCTGCAGAAAGGCCAGCAGAACTCCACTCACACCGGGCCACCAACAAAGCTGTGGCCCCTCACTCCCTCCCACCAGCACAGCCCCGAGACTGCTCACGGGGCAAAGAATATGGAGGCAGGCACAGCTTCAGGGGCTATTGCTGCCTGGAGCGCTGTTTATATTGACCTCAACCAGGCACACCTGGGGAGGGCCGGCCGGCAGGATAAGGCTGCCCACGTCAGCTAATCCACAACCCTCAGGGAATCACAGTGTTGAAAATGGACCTCGCTAAAGCAGAATAGAAGCCAAGGAAAAAAAGGACACAATGCCATTTGCAGCACCGTAGATGAGCCTAGAGGTTATCACATGACTTGTAGTAAGTCAGAAAGTGAAAGACACATATCGTATCATATCACTTATAGGTGTTACCTAAAAATGGATACCAGGGCAGATATTTCCACGGAGAAGGGCAATCACAGATTCATTAAACAAACTTATGGTTCACCAATGGAAAGGTGTGAGGATGGGTTTCATTACGATATTGGGGTTAACAGACATATACAAACACAGGTGACATATATAATCACCTAAGACCTACGGAATACAAAGAGAGGACTACTCAACATTCTGTCTTAACGTACATGGGCAAAGGATCCCAGGAAGAACAGACATCTGTATATGTGTCAAAGAACCACATCTTCCACACCTACAACAAGCCAAGCATTGTAATCAAACTTGCTGTAATAAAAAATAAAAAATTAAATTAAAAACACGAACAAGAAGTAGTGAGACAAACTTGAGGGGCTTTCTCCTGGCACATTCCATTCTAAATTCCAATCTAGAACAAGACTTCCATTGAGGCTCTGTTGCACTAATAACCTGATTTGAAAGAGAGAACTGCTGCCACCTTGTGGCCGTTTCACACAACAGCAGCTTTAATCCCAGCGCTAAAGGTCAGTTGATATTCAAAATCATTGCAGGCCTGTAAATGACACCTGCCCTGAAAACAAATCCTGGGGTCACATATCGACCAAAAATTTCAAAGGACGTCCATATTTCAAAACGACCGTTTCAAAAGCCATATTTTACGCACATTAGTGTTCTGCTTCTTTGTCTTTCTTTCTTTTTTGGTTAAAAACACGGGAATGGAAAAAGGCATCCCTCAGAAGGGGCGAAAATAGTTGCAAACGAATCAATGGACAAAGGTTTAATCTCCAATATATATAAACAGCTCCTGCAGCTTAATATTAAAAAAACAAACAACCCAATACAAACATGGGCAGAATATCTAAAGAGACGTTTCTTCAAAGAAGACACAGAGATGGCTAAGACGCACATGAAAAGCTGCTCAAGAGCACTAATTATTAGAGAAATGCAAATCAAAACTACAATGAGGTATCACCTCACACCTGTTAGAATCAGCATCATCAGAAAATCTACAGACAACAAATTCTGGGGAGGGTGTGGACAAAAGGAGCCCTCTTCCACTATTGTTGGGAATGTAAATTGATACAGTCACTATGGAGAACAGTATGGAGTTTCCTTAAAAAACCTACAAATAGAAACCTTGACTTTCCCTAACCCTAACCATAGGCTGGAACGGAAACCTACCACCAACCGTGCACCTTATCTACGCGGTACACTAATCCTAATCCGTACGCTGGCACTAACCGGTGAGTCAACATGTACCCTGACACTAACACGTTTCCGTACCCTCAGCTGTGCCCCAAACCTTGCCGTTGCCTATCCTTAACCTTAGCCCGGAACAGAAACCTACCATCAGCCCTACACCTTACCCTAAGCCGTACCCTAATCCTAATCCATACGTCAACACGTACCCTGACCCTAACACGTTTCCGTACCCTCACCTCTGCCATAAACCTTGCCGTTCCCTTACCTTAACCCTAGCCCGGAACGGAAAACTACCACCAACCCTACACCTTACCTTACGCCATACCCTAATCCTAATTCGTATGCTGACACTAACCTGTGCATCAACACGTACCCTGACCCTAACACGTTTCGTACCCTCACCTGTGCCCTAAACTTTGCCAGTCCCTAAACATAACCCTAGACTGGAACGGAAACCTACCACCAACCCTACACCTTACTCTATGCGGTACCCTAATCCTCATGCGTACGCTCACACTAACCCGTGAGTCAACACGTACCCTGAACCTAACACAATTCCGTACCATCACCTGTGCCCTATACCTTGCAATTCGCTATCCCTAACCGAACACCGGAATGTAAACCTACCGCCATCCGTACACCTTACTGTACGCCGTACCCTAATCCTAATGCGTACGATGACACTATTCCATGCATCAACATGCACCATGAACCTAACACGTTTCTGTACCCTCACCTGTGCCCTAAGCCTTGCCGTTCACTAACCCTAACCCTAGCCCTGAACTGAAACCCACCACCAGCCCTACACCATACCCTATGCCTTACCCTACTCCTGGCCTGTATGCTGGCACTGACCCGTGCGTCAGCACGTAGCCTGCCTCACCCAAGTTTCCGTACCCTCACCTGTGCCCTTAGCCTTGCCGTTCCCTAACCCTAACCCTAGCCCAGAACGGAAACCCACCACCAGCCCTACACCTTACCCTACGCCGTACCCTACTCCTGGCCCATACGCTGGCACTGACCCATGCGTCAGCAGGTAGCCTGACCCTCCCACGTTTCCGTACCCTCACCTGTGCCCTAAAACTTGACGTTCCCTAACCCTAATCAAACCCCGGAATGGACACCCACCACCAGTCTTACACCTTACCCTACGCCGTACCCTACTCCTGGTCCACACCCTGGCACTGACCCGTGCTTCAGCATGTAGCCTGACCCTCCCACGTTTCCGTACCCTCACCTGTGCCCTAAGCCTTGCCGTTCCCTAACCCTAACCCTACACTTTACCCTACGCCATACCCTATTCCTGGGCCGTACGCTGGCACTGACACTTGCGTCAGCACGTAGCCTGACCCTCCCACGTTTCTGTACCCTCACCTGTGCCCTAAGCCTTGCCATTCCCTAACCCTAACCCTAGCCGGAAACGGAAACCCACCACCAGCCCTACACCTTACCCTACGCCGTACCCTACTCCTGGGCCGTACACTGGAACTGACCCTTGTGTAAGCACGTAGCCTGCCACTCCCATGTTTCCATACCCTCACCTGTGCCCTAAGCCTTGCCGATCCCTAACCCTAACCCTACCCTGGAACAGAAACCCACCACCAGCCCTACACCTTACCCTACGCCGTACCCTAATTCTGGCGCGTACGCTGGCACTGACCCGTGTGTCAGCACGTAGCGTGCCTCTCCCTCGTTTCAGTACCCTTACCTGTGCCCTAAGCCTTGCCGTTCCCTAACCCTAACCCGGAACAGAAACCCACCAACAGCCCTACACCTTACCCTACTCCGTACCCTAATCCTGGCCCGTACACTGGCACTGAAACGTGCGTCAGCACATAGCCTGACCCTCCCACGTTTCTGTACCCTCAGCTGTGCCCTAAGCCTTGCCGTTCCCTAACCCTAACCCTAGCGCGGAATGGAAACCCACAACTAGCCCTACACCATACTTTACTCCAGACCTGTACGCTGGCACTGACACGTTTGTCAGCACGTAGCCTGCCTCTCCCACGTGTCCCTATGCTCACCTGTTCCCTAAACCTTGCCGTTCCCTAACCCTAACCCTAGCCCGGAACGGAAACCCACCACCAGCCCTACACGTTACCCTATGATGTACCCTACTCCTGGCCCTTACGCTGGCACTGACACGTGCGTCAGCACATAGCCTGACCATCCCACGATCCTCCCAATACAGAAATGGGCAGAAGATCTCAAGAGACGTTTCTTCAAAGAAGACACAGAGATGGCCAAGGCGCACATGAGAAGCTGCTCAAGAGCACTAATTATTAGAGAAATGCAAATCAAAACTACAATGAGGTATCACCTCACACCTGTTAGAATCGGCATCATCAGAAAATCTACAAACAACAAATTCTGGGGAGGGTGTGGACAAAAGGAGCCCTCTTCCACTATTGGTGGGAATGTAAATTGATAGAGTCACTATGGAGAACACTATGGAGTTTCCTTAAAAAATCTAGAAATAGAATTACCATCTGATCCAGCAATTCCACTTCTGGGCATATACCCAAAGAAAACCATAAATCAAAAAGGCACATTCACCACAATGTTCATTGCAGCACTATTTACAATAGCCAGGTAATGGAAGCAAACTAAATGCCCAAAGACAGATGAATGGATAAAGATGGGGTACATATATAAAATGGAATATTACTCGGCCATAAAAAGGAATGAATCTGGGTCATTTGTAGAGACATCGATGGATCTAGAGACAGTCATACAGAATGAAGTAAGTCAGAAAGGGGAAAACAAATATTGTATATTAATGCATATATGTGGAACCTAAAAAATGGTACAGATGAACTGGTTTGCAGGGAAGAAATAGAGACACAGAGGTAGAGAACAAACGTATGGACACCAAGTGTGGGAAGCCATGGGGTGGTGGTGGTGGGACGAGTTGGGAGATTGAGATTGACCTGTATACATGTATATGCATAAAATACATAACTAATAATAACCCGCTGTATAAAAAAGTAAATAAAATTAAATTTCAAAATGTTAAAATATAAAATTTAAAAATAAAACAGAAAAAAGCTCTTCCCTTCACCCAGATGTATTTATAGGAATAAATTATTTCCATGCTTATATCTATAAATACATAAAAGAGGAATAAAAGCTAACTTGAACCATAAACGAAGAAAAACCTGAACCGACCAGTTATACAGAGAAAAACACTATCAGGGCACTGGCTCCAACGGTAAACAATATTGAAATTGTTCAGAGGTGGGGAATCATCTCCCGTACAGCCAGCAACCCACACCCCACACAAGGAGCTTCCTCATTGCAAAGCGGGGGGACCGAGCCGAGGCATCTCTGAACAAAGGTGAGCTGAGCCCCAGGCCAGCTGTTGCTGAACTGTTCCCACCCTTCCCAGGTAAAACACCTGAATATGTACAAGGGCTTGAAAGACTAGAGGAAGGGCCGTGGAGCCACAACAGCGAGAGAACGCAGGCCAACTTGGTGCCTCCAGGCCAGCCAGGGTGGTCCTGGCCCAGGGCACTCTTCCGGAAGCTTTCCATTGTCCTGCCAGAGATACCCCACCTGTCCCGGCCCCCACTGATTTTTTCCTTCCTCACCTCTGTCCGGAGAGAAATTCCAGCGGGAGGTATGGGTGACACATCCTCTTCTTTACAGGTGGCAGCTTGGCAACTCCTGCAGAAAGGCCAGCAGAACTCCACTCACACCGGGCCACCAACAAAGCTGTGGCCCCTCACTCCCTCCCACCAGCACAGCCCCGAGACTGCTCACGGGGCAAAGAATATGGAGGCAGGCACAGCTTCAGGGGCTATTGCTGCCTGGAGCGCTGTTTATATTGACCTCAACCAGGCACACCTGGGGAGGGCCGGCCGGCAGGATAAGGCTGCCCACGTCAGCTAATCCACAACCCTCAGGGAATCACAGTGTTGAAAATGGACCTCGCTAAAGCAGAATAGAAGCCAAGGAAAAAAAGGACACAATGCCATTTGCAGCACCGTAGATGAGCCTAGAGGTTATCACATGACTTGTAGTAAGTCAGAAAGTGAAAGACACATATCGTATCATATCACTTATAGGTGTTACCTAAAAGTGGATACCAGGGCAGATATTTCCACGGAGAAGGGCAATCACAGATTCATTAAACAAACTTATGGTTCACCAATGGAAAGGTGTGAGGATGGGTTTCATTACGATATTGGGGTTAACAGACATATACAAACACAGGTGACATATATAATCACCTAAGACCTACGGAATACAAAGAGAGGACTACTCAACATTCTGTCTTAACGTACATGGGCAAAGGATCCCAGGAAGAACAGACATCTGTATATGTGTCAAAGAACCACATCTTCCACACCTACAACAAGCCAAGCATTGTAATCAAACTTGCTGTAATAAAAAATAAAAAAATTAAATTAAAAACACGAACAAGAAGTAGTGAGACAAACTTGAGGGGCTTTCTCCTGGCACATTCCATTCTAAATTCCAATCTAGAACAAGACTTCCATTGAGGCTCTGTTGCACTAATAACCTGATTTGAAAGAGAGAACTGCTGCCACCTTGTGGCCGTTTCACACAACAGCAGCTTTAATCCCAGCGCTAAAGGTCAGTTGATATTCAAAATCATTGCAGGCCTGTAAATGACACCTGCCCTGAAAACAAATCCTGGGGTCACATATCGACCAAAAAATTCAAAGGACGTCCATATTTCAAAACGACCGTTTCAAAAGCCATATTTTACGCACATTAGTGTTCTGCTTCTTTGTCTTTCTTTCTTTTTTGGTTAAAAACACGGGAATGGAAAAAGGCATCCCTCAGAAGGGGCGAAAATAGTTGCAAACGAATCAATGGACAAAGGTTTAATCTCCAATATATATAAACAGCTCCTGCAGCTTAATATTAAAAAAACAAACAACCCAATACAAACATGGGCAGAATATCTAAAGAGACGTTTCTTCAAAGAAGACACAGAGATGGCTAAGACGCACATGAAAAGCTGCTCAAGAGCACTAATTATTAGAGAAATGCAAATCAAAACTACAATGAGGTATCACCTCACACCTGTTAGAATCAGCATCATCAGAAAATCTACAGACAACAAATTCTGGGGAGGGTGTGGACAAAAGGAGCCCTCTTCCACTATTGTTGGGAATGTAAATTGATACAGTCACTATGGAGAACAGTATGGAGTTTCCTTAAAAAACCTACAAATAGAAACCTTGACTTTCCCTAACCCTAACCATAGGCTGGAACGGAAACCTACCACCAACCGTGCACCTTATCTACGCGGTACACTAATCCTAATCCGTACGCTGGCACTAACCGGTGAGTCAACATGTACCCTGACACTAACACGTTTCCGTACCCTCAGCTGTGCCCCAAACCTTGCCGTTGCCTATCCTTAACCTTAGCCCGGAACAGAAACCTACCATCAGCCCTACACCTTACCCTAAGCCGTACCCTAATCCTAATCCATACGTCAACACGTACCCTGACCCTAACACGTTTCCGTACCCTCACCTCTGCCATAAACCTTGCCGTTCCCTTACCTTAACCCTAGCCCGGAACGGAAAACTACCACCAACCCTACACCTTACCTTACGCCATACCCTAATCCTAATTCGTATGCTGACACTAACCTGTGCATCAACACGTACCCTGACCCTAACACGTTTCGTACCCTCACCTGTGCCCTAAACTTTGCCAGTCCCTAAACATAACCCTAGACTGGAACGGAAACCTACCACCAACCCTACACCTTACTCTATGCGGTACCCTAATCCTCATGCGTACGCTCACACTAACCCGTGAGTCAACACGTACCCTGAACCTAACACAATTCCGTACCATCACCTGTGCCCTATACCTTGCAATTCGCTATCCCTAACCCTACACCGGAATGTAAACCTACCGCCATCCGTACACCTTACTGTACGCCGTACCCTAATCCTAATGCGTACGATGACACTATTCCATGCATCAACATGCACCATGAACCTAACACGTTTCTGTACCCTCACCTGTGCCCTAAGCCTTGCCGTTCACTAACCCTAACCCTAGCCCTGAACTGAAACCCACCACCAGCCCTACACCATACCCTATGCCTTACCCTACTCCTGGCCTGTATGCTGGCACTGACCCGTGCGTCAGCACGTAGCCTGCCTCACCCAAGTTTCCGTACCCTCACCTGTGCCCTTAGCCTTGCCGTTCCCTAACCCTAACCCTAGCCCAGAACGGAAACCCACCACCAGCCCTACACCTTACCCTACGCCGTACCCTACTCCTGGCCCATACGCTGGCACTGACCCATGCGTCAGCAGGTAGCCTGACCCTCCCACGTTTCCGTACCCTCACCTGTGCCCTAAAACTTGACGTTCCCTAACCCTAATCAAACCCCGGAATGGACACCCACCACCAGTCTTACACCTTACCCTACGCCGTACCCTACTCCTGGTCCACACCCTGGCACTGACCCGTGCTTCAGCATGTAGCCTGACCCTCCCACGTTTCCGTACCCTCACCTGTGCCCTAAGCCTTGCCGTTCCCTAACCCTAACCCTACACTTTACCCTACGCCATACCCTATTCCTGGGCCGTACGCTGGCACTGACACTTGCGTCAGCACGTAGCCTGACCCTCCCACGTTTCTGTACCCTCACCTGTGCCCTAAGCCTTGCCATTCCCTAACCCTAACCCTAGCCGGAAACGGAAACCCACCACCAGCCCTACACCTTACCCTACGCCGTACCCTACTCCTGGGCCGTACACTGGAACTGACCCTTGTGTAAGCACGTAGCCTGCCACTCCCATGTTTCCATACCCTCACCTGTGCCCTAAGCCTTGCCGATCCCTAACCCTAACCCTACCCTGGAACAGAAACCCACCACCAGCCCTACACCTTACCCTACGCCGTACCCTAATTCTGGCGCGTACGCTGGCACTGACCCGTGTGTCAGCACGTAGCGTGCCTCTCCCTCGTTTCAGTACCCTTACCTGTGCCCTAAGCCTTGCCGTTCCCTAACCCTAACCCGGAACAGAAACCCACCAACAGCCCTACACCTTACCCTACTCCGTACCCTAATCCTGGCCCGTACACTGGCACTGAAACGTGCGTCAGCACATAGCCTGACCCTCCCACGTTTCTGTACCCTCAGCTGTGCCCTAAGCCTTGCCGTTCCCTAACCCTAACCCTAGCGCGGAATGGAAACCCACAACTAGCCCTACACCATACTTTACTCCAGACCCGTACGCTGGCACTGACACGTTTGTCAGCACGTAGCCTGCCTCTCCCACGTGTCCCTATGCTCACCTGTTCCCTAAACCTTGCCGTTCCCTAACCCTAACCCTAGCCCGGAACGGAAACCCACCACCAGCCCTACACGTTACCCTATGATGTACCCTACTCCTGGCCCTTACGCTGGCACTGACACGTGCGTCAGCACACAGCCTGACCATCCCACGATCCTCCCAATACAGAAATGGGCAGAAGATCTCAAGAGACGTTTCTTCAAAGAAGACACAGAGATGGCCAAGGCGCACATGAGAAGCTGCTCAAGAGCACTAATTATTAGAGAAATGCAAATCAAAACTACAATGAGGTATCACCTCACACCTGTTAGAATCGGCATCATCAGAAAATCTACAAACAACAAATTCTGGGGAGGGTGTGGACAAAAGGAGCCCTCTTCCACTATTGGTGGGAATGTAAATTGATAGAGTCACTATGGAGAACACTATGGAGTTTCCTTAAAAAATCTAGAAATAGAATTACCATCTGATCCAGCAATTCCACTTCTGGGCATATACCCAAAGAAAACCATAAATCAAAAAGGCACATTCACCACAATGTTCATTGCAGCACTATTTACAATAGCCAGGTAATGGAAGCAAACTAAACGCCCAAAGACAGATGAATGGATAAAGATGGGGTACATATATAAAATGGAATATTACTCGGCCATAAAAAGGAATGAATCTGGGTCATTTGTAGAGACATCGATGGATCTAGAGACAGTCATACAGAATGAAGTAAGTCAGAAAGGGGAAAACAAATATTGTATATTAATGCATATATGTGGAACCTAAAAAATGGTACAGATGAACTGGTTTGCAGGGAAGAAATAGAGACACAGAGGTAGAGAACAAACGTATGGACACCAAGTGTGGGAAGCCATGGGGTGGTGGTGGTGGGACGAGTTGGGAGATTGAGATTGACCTGTATACATGTATATGCATAAAATACATAACTAATAATAACCCGCTGTATAAAAAAGTAAATAAAATTAAATTTCAAAATGTTAAAATATAAAATTTAAAAATAAAACAGAAAAAAGCTCTTCCCTTCACACAGATGTATTTATAGGAATAAATTATTTCCATGCTTATATCTATAAATACATAAAAGAGGAATAAAAGCTAACTTGAACCATAAACGAAGAAAAACCTGAACCGACCAGTTATACAGAGAAAAACACTATCAGGGCACTTGCTCCAACGGTAAACAATATTGAAATTGTTCAGAGGTGGGGAATCATCTCCCGTACAGCCAGCAACCCACACCCCACACAAGGAGCTTCCTCATTGCAAAGCGGGGGGACCGAGCCGAGGCATCTCTGAACAAAGGTGAGCTGAGCCCCAGGCCAGCTGTTGCTGAACTGTTCCCACCCTTCCCAGGTAAAACACCTGAATATGTACAAGGGCTTGAAAGACTAGAGGAAGGGCCGTGGAGCCACAACAGCGAGAGAACGCAGGCCAACTTGGTGCCTCCAGGCCAGCCAGGGTGGTCCTGGCCCAGGGCACTCTTCCGGAAGCTTTCCATTGTCCTGCCAGAGATACCCCACCTGTCCCGGCCCCCACTGATTTTTTCCTTCCTCACCTCTGTCCGGAGAGAAATTCCAGCGGGAGGTATGGGTGACACATCCTCTTCTTTACAGGTGGCAGCTTGGCAACTCCTGCAGAAAGGCCAGCAGAACTCCACTCACACCGGGCCACCAACAAAGCTGTGGCCCCTCACTCCCTCCCACCAGCACAGCCCCGAGACTGCTCACGGGGCAAAGAATATGGAGGCAGGCACAGCTTCAGGGGCTATTGCTGCCTGGAGCGCTGTTTATATTGACCTCAACCAGGCACACCTGGGGAGGGCCGGCCGGCAGGATAAGGCTGCCCACGTCAGCTAATCCACAACCCTCAGGGAATCACAGTGTTGAAAATGGACCTCGCTAAAGCAGAATAGAAGCCAAGGAAAAAAAGGACACAATGCCATTTGCAGCACCGTAGATGAGCCTAGAGGTTATCACATGACTTGTAGTAAGTCAGAAAGTGAAAGACACATATCGTATCATATCACTTATAGGTGTTACCTAAAAATGGATACCAGGGCAGATATTTCCACGGAGAAGGGCAATCACAGATTCATTAAACAAACTTATGGTTCACCAATGGAAAGGTGTGAGGATGGGTTTCATTACGATATTGGGGTTAACAGACATATACAAACACAGGTGACATATATAATCACCTAAGACCTACGGAATACAAAGAGAGGACTACTCAACATTCTGTCTTAACGTACATGGGCAAAGGATCCCAGGAAGAACAGACATCTGTATATGTGTCAAAGAACCACATCTTCCACACCTACAACAAGCCAAGCATTGTAATCAAACTTGCTGTAATAAAAAATAAAAAATTAAATTAAAAACACGAACAAGAAGTAGTGAGACAAACTTGAGGGGCTTTCTCCTGGCACATTCCATTCTAAATTCCAATCTAGAACAAGACTTCCATTGAGGCTCTGTTGCACTAATAACCTGATTTGAAAGAGAGAACTGCTGCCACCTTGTGGCCGTTTCACACAACAGCAGCTTTAATCCCAGCGCTAAAGGTCAGTTGATATTCAAAATCATTGCAGGCCTGTAAATGACACCTGCCCTGAAAACAAATCCTGGGGTCACATATCGACCAAAAAATTCAAAGGACGTCCATATTTCAAAACGACCGTTTCAAAAGCCATATTTTACGCACATTAGTGTTCTGCTTCTTTGTCTTTCTTTCTTTTTTGGTTAAAAACACGGGAATGGAAAAAGGCATCCCTCAGAAGGGGCGAAAATAGTTGCAAACGAATCAATGGACAAAGGTTTAATCTCCAATATATATAAACAGCTCCTGCAGCTTAATATTAAAAAAACAAACAACCCAATACAAACATGGGCAGAATATCTAAAGAGACGTTTCTTCAAAGAAGACACAGAGATGGCTAAGACGCACATGAAAAGCTGCTCAAGAGCACTAATTATTAGAGAAATGCAAATCAAAACTACAATGAGGTATCACCTCACACCTGTTAGAATCAGCATCATCAGAAAATCTACAGACAACAAATTCTGGGGAGGGTGTGGACAAAAGGAGCCCTCTTCCACTATTGTTGGGAATGTAAATTGATACAGTCACTATGGAGAACAGTATGGAGTTTCCTTAAAAAACCTACAAATAGAAACCTTGACTTTCCCTAACCCTAACCATAGGCTGGAACGGAAACCTACCACCAACCGTGCACCTTATCTACGTGGTACACTAATCCTAATCCGTACGCTGGCACTAACCGGTGAGTCAACATGTACCCTGACACTAACACGTTTCCGTACCCTCAGCTGTGCCCCAAACCTTGCCGTTGCCTATCCTTAACCTTAGCCCGGAACAGAAACCTACCATCAGCCCTACACCTTACCCTAAGCCGTACCCTAATCCTAATCCATACGTCAACACGTACCCTGACCCTAACACGTTTCCGTACCCTCACCTCTGCCATAAACCTTGCCGTTCCCTTACCTTAACCCTAGCCCGGAACGGAAAACTACCACCAACCCTACACCTTACCTTACGCCATACCCTAATCCTAATTCGTATGCTGACACTAACCTGTGCATCAACACGTACCCTGACCCTAACACGTTTCGTACCCTCACCTGTGCCCTAAACTTTGCCAGTCCCTAAACATAACCCTAGACTGGAACGGAAACCTACCACCAACCCTACACCTTACTCTATGCGGTACCCTAATCCTCATGCGTACGCTCACACTAACCCGTGAGTCAACACGTACCCTGAACCTAACACAATTCTGTACCATCACCTGTGCCCTATACCTTGCAATTCGCTATCCCTAACCCTACACCGGAATGTAAACCTACCGCCATCCGTACACCTTACTGTACGCCGTACCCTAATCCTAATGCGTACGATGACACTATTCCATGCATCAACATGCACCATGAACCTAACACGTTTCTGTACCCTCACCTGTGCCCTAAGCCTTGCCGTTCACTAACCCTAACCCTAGCCCTGAACTGAAACCCACCACCAGCCCTACACCATACCCTATGCCTTACCCTACTCCTGGCCTGTATGCTGGCACTGACCCGTGCGTCAGCACGTAGCCTGCCTCACCCAAGTTTCCGTACCCTCACCTGTGCCCTTAGCCTTGCCGTTCCCTAACCCTAACCCTAGCCCAGAACGGAAACCCACCACCAGCCCTACACCTTACCCTACGCCGTACCCTACTCCTGGCCCATACGCTGGCACTGACCCATGCGTCAGCAGGTAGCCTGACCCTCCCACGTTTCCGTACCCTCACCTGTGCCCTAAAACTTGACGTTCCCTAACCCTAATCAAACCCCGGAATGGACACCCACCACCAGTCTTACACCTTACCCTACGCCGTACCCTACTCCTGGTCCACACCCTGGCACTGACCCGTGCTTCAGCATGTAGCCTGACCCTCCCACGTTTCCGTACCCTCACCTGTGCCCTAAGCCTTGCCGTTCCCTAACCCTAACCCTACACTTTACCCTACGCCATACCCTATTCCTGGGCCGTACGCTGGCACTGACACTTGCGTCAGCACGTAGCCTGACCCTCCCACGTTTCTGTACCCTCACCTGTGCCCTAAGCCTTGCCATTCCCTAACCCTAACCCTAGCCGGAAACGGAAACCCACCACCAGCCCTACACCTTACCCTACGCCGTACCCTACTCCTGGGCCGTACACTGGAACTGACCCTTGTGTAAGCACGTAGCCTGCCACTCCCATGTTTCCATACCCTCACCTGTGCCCTAAGCCTTGCCGATCCCTAACCCTAACCCTACCCTGGAACAGAAACCCACCACCAGCCCTACACCTTACCCTACGCCGTACCCTAATTCTGGCGCGTACGCTGGCACTGACCCGTGTGTCAGCACGTAGCGTGCCTCTCCCTCGTTTCAGTACCCTTACCTGTGCCCTAAGCCTTGCCGTTCCCTAACCCTAACCCGGAACAGAAACCCACCAACAGCCCTACACCTTACCCTACTCCGTACCCTAATCCTGGCCCGTACACTGGCACTGAAACGTGCGTCAGCACATAGCCTGACCCTCCCACGTTTCTGTACCCTCAGCTGTGCCCTAAGCCTTGCCGTTCCCTAACCCTAACCCTAGCGCGGAATGGAAACCCACAACTAGCCCTACACCATACTTTACTCCAGACCCGTACGCTGGCACTGACACGTTGGTCAGCACGTAGCCTGCCTCTCCCACGTGTCCCTATGCTCACCTGTTCCCTAAACCTTGCCGTTCCCTAACCCTAACCCTAGCCCGGAACGGAAACCCACCACCAGCCCTACACGTTACCCTATGATGTACCCTACTCCTGGCCCTTACGCTGGCACTGACACGTGCGTCAGCACACAGCCTGACCATCCCACGATCCTCCCAATACAGAAATGGGCAGAAGATCTCAAGAGACGTTTCTTCAAAGAAGACACAGAGATGGCCAAGGCGCACATGAGAAGCTGCTCAAGAGCACTAATTATTAGAGAAATGCAAATCAAAACTACAATGAGGTATCACCTCACACCTGTTAGAATCGGCATCATCAGAAAATCTACAAACAACAAATTCTGGGGAGGGTGTGGACAAAAGGAGCCCTCTTCCACTATTGGTGGGAATGTAAATTGATAGAGTCACTATGGAGAACACTATGGAGTTTCCTTAAAAAATCTAGAAATAGAATTACCATCTGATCCAGCAATTCCACTTCTGGGCATATACCCAAAGAAAACCATAAATCAAAAAGGCACATTCACCACAATGTTCATTGCAGCACTATTTACAATAGCCAGGTAATGGAAGCAAACTAAACGCCCAAAGACAGATGAATGGATAAAGATGGGGTACATATATAAAATGGAATATTACTCGGCCATAAAAAGGAATGAATCTGGGTCATTTGTAGAGACATCGATGGATCTAGAGACAGTCATACAGAATGAAGTAAGTCAGAAAGGGGAAAACAAATATTGTATATTAATGCATATATGTGGAACCTAAAAAATGGTACAGATGAACTGGTTTGCAGGGAAGAAATAGAGACACAGAGGTAGAGAACAAACGTATGGACACCAAGTGTGGGAAGCCATGGGGTGGTGGTGGTGGGACGAGTTGGGAGATTGAGATTGACCTGTATACATGTATATGCATAAAATACATAACTAATAATAACCCGCTGTATAAAAAAGTAAATAAAATTAAATTTCAAAATGTTAAAATATAAAATTTAAAAATAAAACAGAAAAAAGCTCTTCCCTTCACACAGATGTATTTATAGGAATAAATTATTTCCATGCTTATATCTATAAATACATAAAAGAGGAATAAAAGCTAACTTGAACCATAAACGAAGAAAAACCTGAACCGACCAGTTATACAGAGAAAAACACTATCAGGGCACTTGCTCCAACGGTAAACAATATTGAAATTGTTCAGAGGTGGGGAATCATCTCCCGTACAGCCAGCAACCCACACCCCACACAAGGAGCTTCCTCATTGCAAAGCGGGGGGACCGAGCCGAGGCATCTCTGAACAAAGGTGAGCTGAGCCCCAGGCCAGCTGTTGCTGAACTGTTCCCACCCTTCCCAGGTAAAACACCTGAATATGTACAAGGGCTTGAAAGACTAGAGGAAGGGCCGTGGAGCCACAACAGCGAGAGAACGCAGGCCAACTTGGTGCCTCCAGGCCAGCCAGGGTGGTCCTGGCCCAGGGCACTCTTCCGGAAGCTTTCCATTGTCCTGCCAGAGATACCCCACCTGTCCCGGCCCCCACTGATTTTTTCCTTCCTCACCTCTGTCCGGAGAGAAATTCCAGCGGGAGGTATGGGTGACACATCCTCTTCTTTACAGGTGGCAGCTTGGCAACTCCTGCAGAAAGGCCAGCAGAACTCCACTCACACCGGGCCACCAACAAAGCTGTGGCCCCTCACTCCCTCCCACCAGCACAGCCCCGAGACTGCTCACGGGGCAAAGAATATGGAGGCAGGCACAGCTTCAGGGGCTATTGCTGCCTGGAGCGCTGTTTATATTGACCTCAACCAGGCACACCTGGGGAGGGCCGGCCGGCAGGATAAGGCTGCCCACGTCAGCTAATCCACAACCCTCAGGGAATCACAGTGTTGAAAATGGACCTCGCTAAAGCAGAATAGAAGCCAAGGAAAAAAAGGACACAATGCCATTTGCAGCACCGTAGATGAGCCTAGAGGTTATCACATGACTTGTAGTAAGTCAGAAAGTGAAAGACACATATCGTATCATATCACTTATAGGTGTTACCTAAAAGTGGATACCAGGGCAGATATTTCCACGGAGAAGGGCAATCACAGATTCATTAAACAAACTTATGGTTCACCAATGGAAAGGTGTGAGGATGGGTTTCATTACGATATTGGGGTTAACAGACATATACAAACACAGGTGACATATATAATCACCTAAGACCTACGGAATACAAAGAGAGGACTACTCAACATTCTGTCTTAACGTACATGGGCAAAGGATCCCAGGAAGAACAGACATCTGTATATGTGTCAAAGAACCACATCTTCCACACCTACAACAAGCCAAGCATTGTAATCAAACTTGCTGTAATAAAAAATAAAAAATTAAATTAAAAACACGAACAAGAAGTAGTGAGACAAACTTGAGGGGCTTTCTCCTGGCACATTCCATTCTAAATTCCAATCTAGAACAAGACTTCCATTGAGGCTCTGTTGCACTAATAACCTGATTTGAAAGAGAGAACTGCTGCCACCTTGTGGCCGTTTCACACAACAGCAGCTTTAATCCCAGCGCTAAAGGTCAGTTGATATTCAAAATCATTGCAGGCCTGTAAATGACACCTGCCCTGAAAACAAATCCTGGGGTCACATATCGACCAAAAATTTCAAAGGACGTCCATATTTCAAAACGACCGTTTCAAAAGCCATATTTTACGCACATTAGTGTTCTGCTTCTTTGTCTTTCTTTCTTTTTTGGTTAAAAACACGGGAATGGAAAAAGGCATCCCTCAGAAGGGGCGAAAATAGTTGCAAACGAATCAATGGACAAAGGTTTAATCTCCAATATATATAAACAGCTCCTGCAGCTTAATATTAAAACAACAAACAACCCAATACAAACATGGGCAGAATATCTAAAGAGACGTTTCTTCAAAGAAGACACAGAGATGGCTAAGACGCACATGAAAAGCTGCTCAAGAGCACTAATTATTAGAGAAATGCAAATCAAAACTACAATGAGGTATCACCTCACACCTGTTAGAATCAGCATCATCAGAAAATCTACAGACAACAAATTCTGGGGAGGGCGTGGACAAAAGGAGCCCTCTTCCACTATTGTTGGGAATGTAAATTGATACAGTCACTATGGAGAACAGTATGGAGTTTCCTTAAAAAACCTACAAATAGAAACCTTGACTTTCCCTAACCCTAACCATAGGCTGGAACGGAAACCTACCACCAACCGTGCACCTTATCTACGCGGTACACTAATCCTAATCCGTACGCTGGCACTAACCGGTGAGTCAACATGTACCCTGACACTAACACGTTTCCGTACCCTCAGCTGTGCCCCAAACCTTGCCGTTGCCTATCCTTAACCTTAGCCCGGAACAGAAACCTACCATCAGCCCTACACCTTACCCTAAGCCGTACCCTAATCCTAATCCATACGTCAACACGTACCCTGACCCTAACACGTTTCCGTACCCTCACCTCTGCCATAAACCTTGCCGTTCCCTTACCTTAACCCTAGCCCGGAACGGAAAACTACCACCAACCCTACACCTTACCTTACGCCATACCCTAATCCTAATTCGTATGCTGACACTAACCTGTGCATCAACACGTACCCTGACCCTAACACGTTTCGTACCCTCACCTGTGCCCTAAACTTTGCCAGTCCCTAAACATAACCCTAGACTGGAACGGAAACCTACCACCAACCCTACACCTTACTCTATGCGGTACCCTAATCCTCATGCGTACGCTCACACTAACCCGTGAGTCAACACGTACCCTGAACCTAACACAATTCCGTACCATCACCTGTGCCCTATACCTTGCAATTCGCTATCCCTAACCCTACACCGGAATGTAAACCTACCGCCATCCGTACACCTTACTGTACGCCGTACCCTAATCCTAATGCGTACGATGACACTATTCCATGCATCAACATGCACCATGAACCTAACACGTTTCTGTACCCTCACCTGTGCCCTAAGCCTTGCCGTTCACTAACCCTAACCCTAGCCCTGAACTGAAACCCACCACCAGCCCTACACCATACCCTATGCCTTACCCTACTCCTGGCCTGTATGCTGGCACTGACCCGTGCGTCAGCACGTAGCCTGCCTCACCCAAGTTTCCGTACCCTCACCTGTGCCCTTAGCCTTGCCGTTCCCTAACCCTAACCCTAGCCCAGAACGGAAACCCACCACCAGCCCTACACCTTACCCTACGCCGTACCCTACTCCTGGCCCATACGCTGGCACTGACCCATGCGTCAGCAGGTAGCCTGACCCTCCCACGTTTCCGTACCCTCACCTGTGCCCTAAAACTTGACGTTCCCTAACCCTAATCAAACCCCGGAATGGACACCCACCACCAGTCTTACACCTTACCCTACGCCGTACCCTACTCCTGGTCCACACCCTGGCACTGACCCGTGCTTCAGCATGTAGCCTGACCCTCCCACGTTTCCGTACCCTCACCTGTGCCCTAAGCCTTGCCGTTCCCTAACCCTAACCCTACACTTTACCCTACGCCATACCCTATTCCTGGGCCGTACGCTGGCACTGACACTTGCGTCAGCACGTAGCCTGACCCTCCCACGTTTCTGTACCCTCACCTGTGCCCTAAGCCTTGCCATTCCCTAACCCTAACCCTAGCCGGAAACGGAAACCCACCACCAGCCCTACACCTTACCCTACGCCGTACCCTACTCCTGGGCCGTACACTGGAACTGACCCTTGTGTAAGCACGTAGCCTGCCACTCCCATGTTTCCATACCCTCACCTGTGCCCTAAGCCTTGCCGATCCCTAACCCTAACCCTACCCTGGAACAGAAACCCACCACCAGCCCTACACCTTACCCTACGCCGTACCCTAATTCTGGCGCGTACGCTGGCACTGACCCGTGTGTCAGCACGTAGCGTGCCTCTCCCTCGTTTCAGTACCCTTACCTGTGCCCTAAGCCTTGCCGTTCCCTAACCCTAACCCGGAACAGAAACCCACCAACAGCCCTACACCTTACCCTACTCCGTACCCTAATCCTGGCCCGTACACTGGCACTGAAACGTGCGTCAGCACATAGCCTGACCCTCCCACGTTTCTGTACCCTCAGCTGTGCCCTAAGCCTTGCCGTTCCCTAACCCTAACCCTAGCGCGGAATGGAAACCCACAACTAGCCCTACACCATACTTTACTCCAGACCCGTACGCTGGCACTGACACGTTTGTCAGCACGTAGCCTGCCTCTCCCACGTGTCCCTATGCTCACCTGTTCCCTAAACCTTGCCGTTCCCTAACCCTAACCCTAGCCCGGAACGGAAACCCACCACCAGCCCTACACGTTACCCTATGATGTACCTTACTCCTGGCCCTTACGCTGGCACTGACACGTGCGTCAGCACACAGCCTGACCATCCCACGATCCTCCCAATACAGAAATGGGCAGAAGATCTCAAGAGACGTTTCTTCAAAGAAGACACAGAGATGGCCAAGGCGCACATGAGAAGCTGCTCAAGAGCACTAATTATTAGAGAAATGCAAATCAAAACTACAATGAGGTATCACCTCACACCTGTTAGAATCGGCATCATCAGAAAATCTACAAACAACAAATTCTGGGGAGGGTGTGGACAAAAGGAGCCCTCTTCCACTATTGGTGGGAATGTAAATTGATAGAGTCACTATGGAGAACACTATGGAGTTTCCTTAAAAAATCTAGAAATAGAATTACCATCTGATCCAGCAATTCCACTTCTGGGCATATACCCAAAGAAAACCATAAATCAAAAAGGCACATTCACCACAATGTTCATTGCAGCACTATTTACAATAGCCAGGTAATGGAAGCAAACTAAACGCCCAAAGACAGATGAATGGATAAAGATGGGGTACATATATAAAATGGAATATTACTCGGCCATAAAAAGGAATGAATCTGGGTCATTTGTAGAGACATCGATGGATCTAGAGACAGTCATACAGAATGAAGTAAGTCAGAAAGGGGAAAACAAATATTGTATATTAATGCATATATGTGGAACCTAAAAAATGGTACAGATGAACTGGTTTGCAGGGAAGAAATAGAGACACAGAGGTAGAGAACAAACGTATGGACACCAAGTGTGGGAAGCCATGGGGTGGTGGTGGTGGGACGAGTTGGGAGATTGAGATTGACCTGTATACATGTATATGCATAAAATACATAACTAATAATAACCCGCTGTATAAAAAAGTAAATAAAATTAAATTTCAAAATGTTAAAATATAAAATTTAAAAATAAAACAGAAAAAAGCTCTTCCCTTCACACAGATGTATTTATAGGAATAAATTATTTCCATGCTTATATCTATAAATACATAAAAGAGGAATACAAGCTAACTTGAACCATAAACGAAGAAAAACCTGAACCGACCAGTTATACAGAGAAAAACACTATCAGGGCACTTGCTCCAACGGTAAACAATATTGAAATTGTTCAGAGGTGGGGAATCATCTCCCGTACAGCCAGCAACCCACACCCCACACAAGGAGCTTCCTCATTGCAAAGCGGGGGGACCGAGCCGAGGCATCTCTGAACAAAGGTGAGCTGAGCCCCAGGCCAGCTGTTGCTGAACTGTTCCCACCCTTCCCAGGTAAAACACCTGAATATGTACAAGGGCTTGAAAGACTAGAGGAAGGGCCGTGGAGCCACAACAGCGAGAGAACGCAGGCCAACTTGGTGCCTCCAGGCCAGCCAGGGTGGTCCTGGCCCAGGGCACTCTTCCGGAAGCTTTCCATTGTCCTGCCAGAGATACCCCACCTGTCCCGGCCCCCACTGATTTTTTCCTTCCTCACCTCTGTCCGGAGAGAAATTCCAGCGGGAGGTATGGGTGACACATCCTCTTCTTTACAGGTGGCAGCTTGGCAACTCCTGCAGAAAGGCCAGCAGAACTCCACTCACACCGGGCCACCAACAAAGCTGTGGCCCCTCACTCCCTCCCACCAGCACAGCCCCGAGACTGCTCACGGGGCAAAGAATATGGAGGCAGGCACAGCTTCAGGGGCTATTGCTGCCTGGAGCGCTGTTTATATTGACCTCAACCAGGCACACCTGGGGAGGGCCGGCCGGCAGGATAAGGCTGCCCACGTCAGCTAATCCACAACCCTCAGGGAATCACAGTGTTGAAAATGGACCTCGCTAAAGCAGAATAGAAGCCAAGGAAAAAAAGGACACAATGCCATTTGCAGCACCGTAGATGAGCCTAGAGGTTATCACATGACTTGTAGTAAGTCAGAAAGTGAAAGACACATATCGTATCATATCACTTATAGGTGTTACCTAAAAATGGATACCAGGGCAGATATTTCCACGGAGAAGGGCAATCACAGATTCATTAAACAAACTTATGGTTCACCAATGGAAAGGTGTGAGGATGGGTTTCATTACGATATTGGGGTTAACAGACATATACAAACACAGGTGACATATATAATCACCTAAGACCTACGGAATACAAAGAGAGGACTACTCAACATTCTGTCTTAACGTACATGGGCAAAGGATCCCAGGAAGAACAGACATCTGTATATGTGTAAAAGAACCACATCTTCCACACCTACAACAAGCCAAGCATTGTAATCAAACTTGCTGTAATAAAAAATAAAAAATTAAATTAAAAACACGAACAAGAAGTAGTGAGACAAACTGAGGGGCTTTCTCCTGGCACATTCCATTCTAAATTCCAATCTAGAACAAGACTTCCATTGAGGCTCTGTTGCACTAATAACCTGATTTGAAAGAGAGAACTGCTGCCACCTTGTGGCCGTTTCACACAACAGCAGCTTTAATCCCAGCGCTAAAGGTCAGTTGATATTCAAAATCATTGCAGGCCTGTAAATGACACCTGCCCTGAAAACAAATCCTGGGGTCACATATCGACCAAAAAATTCAAAGGACGTCCATATTTCAAAACGACCGTTTCAAAAGCCATATTTTACGCACATTAGTGTTCTGCTTCTTTGTCTTTCTTTCTTTTTTGGTTAAAAACACGGGAATGGAAAAAGGCATCCCTCAGAAGGGGCGAAAATAGTTGCAAACGAATCAATGGACAAAGGTTTAATCTCCAATATATATAAACAGCTCATGCAGCTTAATATTAAAAAAACAAACAACCCAATACAAACATGGGCAGAATATCTAAAGAGACGTTTCTTCAAAGAAGACACAGAGATGGCTAAGACGCACATGAAAAGCTGCTCAAGAGCACTAATTATTAGAGAAATGCAAATCAAAACTACAATGAGGTATCACCTCACACCTGTTAGAATCAGCATCATCAGAAAATCTACAGACAACAAATTCTGGGGAGGGTGTGGACAAAAGGAGCCCTCCTCCACTATTGTTGGGAATGTAAATTGATACAGTCACTATGGAGAACAGTATGGAGTTTCCTTAAAAAACCTACAAATAGAAACCTTGACTTTCCCTAACCCTAACCATAGGCTGGAACGGAAACCTACCACCAACCGTGCACCTTATCTACGCGGTACACTAATCCTAATCCGTACGCTGGCACTAACCGGTGAGTCAACATGTACCCTGACACTAACACGTTTCCGTACCCTCAGCTGTGCCCCAAACCTTGCCGTTGCCTATCCTTAACCTTAGCCCGGAACAGAAACCTACCATCAGCCCTACACCTTACCCTAAGCCGTACCCTAATCCTAATCCATACGTCAACACGTACCCTGACCCTAACACGTTTCCGTACCCTCACCTCTGCCATAAACCTTGCCGTTCCCTTACCTTAACCCTAGCCCGGAACGGAAAACTACCACCAACCCTACACCTTACCTTACGCCATACCCTAATCCTAATTCGTATGCTGACACTAACCTGTGCATCAACACGTACCCTGACCCTAACACGTTTCGTACCCTCACCTGTGCCCTAAACTTTGCCAGTCCCTAAACATAACCCTAGACTGGAACGGAAACCTACCACCAACCCTACACCTTACTCTATGCGGTACCCTAATCCTCATGCGTACGCTCACACTAACCCGTGAGTCAACACGTACCCTGAACCTAACACAATTCCGTACCATCACCTGTGCCCTATACCTTGCAATTCGCTATCCCTAACCCTACACCGGAATGTAAACCTACCGCCATCCGTACACCTTACTGTACGCCGTACCCTAATCCTAATGCGTACGATGACACTATTCCATGCATCAACATGCACCATGAACCTAACACGTTTCTGTACCCTCACCTGTGCCCTAAGCCTTGCCGTTCACTAACCCTAACCCTAGCCCTGAACTGAAACCCACCACCAGCCCTACACCATACCCTATGCCTTACCCTACTCCTGGCCTGTATGCTGGCACTGACCCGTGCGTCAGCACGTAGCCTGCCTCACCCAAGTTTCCGTACCCTCACCTGTGCCCTTAGCCTTGCCGTTCCCTAACCCTAACCCTAGCCCAGAACGGAAACCCACCACCAGCCCTACACCTTACCCTACGCCGTACCCTACTCCTGGCCCATACGCTGGCACTGACCCATGCGTCAGCAGGTAGCCTGACCCTCCCACGTTTCCGTACCCTCACCTGTGCCCTAAAACTTGACGTTCCCTAACCCTAATCAAACCCCGGAATGGACACCCACCACCAGTCTTACACCTTACCCTACGCCGTACCCTACTCCTGGTCCACACCCTGGCACTGACCCGTGCTTCAGCATGTAGCCTGACCCTCCCACGTTTCCGTACCCTCACCTGTGCCCTAAGCCTTGCCATTCCCTAACCCTAACCCTACACTTTACCCTATGCCATACCCTATTCCTGGGCCGTACGCTGGCACTGACACTTGCGTCAGCACGTAGCCTGACCCTCCCACGTTTCTGTACCCTCACCTGTGCCCTAAGCCTTGCCATTCCCTAACCCTAACCCTAGCCGGAAACGGAAACCCACCACCAGCCCTACACCTTACCCTACGCCGTACCCTACTCCTGGGCCGTACACTGGAACTGACCCTTGTGTAAGCACGTAGCCTGCCACTCCCATGTTTCCATACCCTCACCTGTGCCCTAAGCCTTGCCGATCCCTAACCCTAACCCTACCCTGGAACAGAAACCCACCACCAGCCCTACACCTTACCCTACGCCGTACCCTAATTCTGGCGCGTACGCTGGCACTGACCCGTGTGTCAGCACGTAGCGTGCCTCTCCCTCGTTTCAGTACCCTTACCTGTGCCCTAAGCCTTGCCGTTCCCTAACCCTAACCCGGAACAGAAACCCACCAACAGCCCTACACCTTACCCTACTCCGTACCCTAATCCTGGCCCGTACACTGGCACTGAAACGTGCGTCAGCACATAGCCTGACCCTCCCACGTTTCTGTACCCTCAGCTGTGCCCTAAGCCTTGCCGTTCCCTAACCCTAACCCTAGCGCGGAATGGAAACCCACAACTAGCCCTACACCATACTTTACTCCAGACCCGTACGCTGGCACTGACACGTTTGTCAGCACGTAGCCTGCCTCTCCCACGTGTCCCTATGCTCACCTGTTCCCTAAACCTTGCCGTTCCCTAACCCTAACCCTAGCCCGGAACGGAAACCCACCACCAGCCCTACACGTTACCCTATGATGTACCCTACTCCTGGCCCTTACGCTGGCACTGACACGTGCGTCAGCACACAGCCTGACCATCCCACGATCCTCCCAATACAGAAATGGGCAGAAGATCTCAAGAGACGTTTCTTCAAAGAAGACACAGAGATGGCCAAGGCGCACATGAGAAGCTGCTCAAGAGCACTAATTATTAGAGAAATGCAAATCAAAACTACAATGAGGTATCACCTCACACCTGTTAGAATCGGCATCATCAGAAAATCTACAAACAACAAATTCTGGGGAGGGTGTGGACAAAAGGAGCCCTCTTCCACTATTGGTGGGAATGTAAATTGATAGAGTCACTATGGAGAACACTATGGAGTTTCCTTAAAAAATCTAGAAATAGAATTACCATCTGATCCAGCAATTCCACTTCTGGGCATATACCCAAAGAAAACCATAAATCAAAAAGGCACATTCACCACAATGTTCATTGCAGCACTATTTACAATAGCCAGGTAATGGAAGCAAACTAAACGCCCAAAGACAGATGAATGGATAAAGATGGGGTACATATATAAAATGGAATATTACTCGGCCATAAAAAGGAATGAATCTGGGTCATTTGTAGAGACATCGATGGATCTAGAGACAGTCATACAGAATGAAGTAAGTCAGAAAGGGGAAAACAAATATTGTATATTAATGCATATATGTGGAACCTAAAAAATGGTACAGATGAACTGGTTTGCAGGGAAGAAATAGAGACACAGAGGTAGAGAACAAACGTATGGACACCAAGTGTGGGAAGCCATGTGGTGGTGGTGGTGGGACGAGTTGGGAGATTGAGATTGACCTGTATACATGTATATGCATAAAATACATAACTAATAATAACCCGCTGTATAAAAAAGTAAATAAAATTAAATTTCAAAATGTTAAAATATAAAATTTAAAAATAAAACAGAAAAAAGCTCTTCCCTTCACACAGATGTATTTATAGGAATAAATTATTTCCATGCTTATATCTATAAATACATAAAAGAGGAATAAAAGCTAACTTGAACCATAAACGAAGAAAAACCTGAACCGACCAGTTATACAGAGAAAAACACTATCAGGGCACTTGCTCCAACGGTAAACAATATTGAAATTGTTCAGAGGTGGGGAATCATCTCCCGTACAGCCAGCAACCCACACCCCACACAAGGAGCTTCCTCATTGCAAAGCGGGGGGACCGAGCCGAGGCATCTCTGAACAAAGGTGAGCTGAGCCCCAGGCCAGCTGTTGCTGAACTGTTCCCACCCTTCCCAGGTAAAACACCTGAATATGTACAAGGGCTTGAAAGACTAGAGGAAGGGCCGTGGAGCCACAACAGCGAGAGAACGCAGGCCAACTTGGTGCCTCCAGGCCAGCCAGGGTGGTCCTGGCCCAGGGCACTCTTCCGGAAGCTTTCCATTGTCCTGCCAGAGATACCCCACCTGTCCCGGCCCCCACTGATTTTTTCCTTCCTCACCTCTGTCCGGAGAGAAATTCCAGCGGGAGGTATGGGTGACACATCCTCTTCTTTACAGGTGGCAGCTTGGCAACTCCTGCAGAAAGGCCAGCAGAACTCCACTCACACCGGGCCACCAACAAAGCTGTGGCCCCTCACTCCCTCCCACCAGCACAGCCCCGAGACTGCTCACGGGGCAAAGAATATGGAGGCAGGCACAGCTTCAGGGGCTATTGCTGCCTGGAGCGCTGTTTATATTGACCTCAACCAGGCACACCTGGGGAGGGCCGGCCGGCAGGATAAGGCTGCCCACGTCAGCTAATCCACAACCCTCAGGGAATCACAGTGTTGAAAATGGACCTCGCTAAAGCAGAATAGAAGCCAAGGAAAAAAAGGACACAATGCCATTTGCAGCACCGTAGATGAGCCTAGAGGTTATCACATGACTTGTAGTAAGTCAGAAAGTGAAAGACACATATCGTATCATATCACTTATAGGTGTTACCTAAAAGTGGATACCAGGGCAGATATTTCCACGGAGAAGGGCAATCACAGATTCATTAAACAAACTTATGGTTCACCAATGGAAAGGTGTGAGGATGGGTTTCATTACGATATTGGGGTTAACAGACATATACAAACACAGGTGACATATATAATCACCTAAGACCTACGGAATACAAAGAGAGGACTACTCAACATTCTGTCTTAACGTACATGGGCAAAGGATCCCAGGAAGAACAGACATCTGTATATGTGTCAAAGAACCACATCTTCCACACCTACAACAAGCCAAGCATTGTAATCAAACTTGCTGTAATAAAAAATAAAAAATTAAATTAAAAACACGAACAAGAAGTAGTGAGACAAACTTGAGGGGCTTTCTCCTGGCACATTCCATTCTAAATTCCAATCTAGAACAAGACTTCCATTGAGGCTCTGTTGCACTAATAACCTGATTTGAAAGAGAGAACTGCTGCCACCTTGTGGCCGTTTCACACAACAGCAGCTTTAATCCCAGCGCTAAAGGTCAGTTGATATTCAAAATCATTGCAGGCCTGTAAATGACACCTGCCCTGAAAACAAATCCTGGGGTCACATATCGACCAAAAATTTCAAAGGACGTCCATATTTCAAAACGACCGTTTCAAAAGCCATATTTTACGCACATTAGTGTTCTGCTTCTTTGTCTTTCTTTCTTTTTTGGTTAAAAACACGGGAATGGAAAAAGGCATCCCTCAGAAGGGGCGAAAATAGTTGCAAACGAATCAATGGACAAAGGTTTAATCTCCAATATATATAAACAGCTCCTGCAGCTTAATATTAAAACAACAAACAACCCAATACAAACATGGGCAGAATATCTAAAGAGACGTTTCTTCAAAGAAGACACAGAGATGGCTAAGACGCACATGAAAAGCTGCTCAAGAGCACTAATTATTAGAGAAATGCAAATCAAAACTACAATGAGGTATCACCTCACACCTGTTAGAATCAGCATCATCAGAAAATCTACAGACAACAAATTCTGGGGAGGGCGTGGACAAAAGGAGCCCTCTTCCACTATTGTTGGGAATGTAAATTGATACAGTCACTATGGAGAACAGTATGGAGTTTCCTTAAAAAACCTACAAATAGAAACCTTGACTTTCCCTAACCCTAACCATAGGCTGGAACGGAAACCTACCACCAACCGTGCACCTTATCTACGCGGTACACTAATCCTAATCCGTACGCTGGCACTAACCGGTGAGTCAACATGTACCCTGACACTAACACGTTTCCGTACCCTCAGCTGTGCCCCAAACCTTGCCGTTGCCTATCCTTAACCTTAGCCCGGAACAGAAACCTACCATCAGCCCTACACCTTACCCTAAGCCGTACCCTAATCCTAATCCATACGTCAACACGTACCCTGACCCTAACACGTTTCCGTACCCTCACCTCTGCCATAAACCTTGCCGTTCCCTTACCTTAACCCTAGCCCGGAACGGAAAACTACCACCAACCCTACACCTTACCTTACGCCATACCCTAATCCTAATTCGTATGCTGACACTAACCTGTGCATCAACACGTACCCTGACCCTAACACGTTTCGTACCCTCACCTGTGCCCTAAACTTTGCCAGTCCCTAAACATAACCCTAGACTGGAACGGAAACCTACCACCAACCCTACACCTTACTCTATGCGGTACCCTAATCCTCATGCGTACGCTCACACTAACCCGTGAGTCAACACGTACCCTGAACCTAACACAATTCCGTACCATCACCTGTGCCCTATACCTTGCAATTCGCTATCCCTAACCCTACACCGGAATGTAAACCTACCGCCATCCGTACACCTTACTGTACGCCGTACCCTAATCCTAATGCGTACGATGACACTATTCCATGCATCAACATGCACCATGAACCTAACACGTTTCTGTACCCTCACCTGTGCCCTAAGCCTTGCCGTTCACTAACCCTAACCCTAGCCCTGAACTGAAACCCACCACCAGCCCTACACCATACCCTATGCCTTACCCTACTCCTGGCCTGTATGCTGGCACTGACCCGTGCGTCAGCACGTAGCCTGCCTCACCCAAGTTTCCGTACCCTCACCTGTGCCCTTAGCCTTGCCGTTCCCTAACCCTAACCCTAGCCCAGAACGGAAACCCACCACCAGCCCTACACCTTACCCTACGCCGTACCCTACTCCTGGCCCATACGCTGGCACTGACCCATGCGTCAGCAGGTAGCCTGACCCTCCCACGTTTCCGTACCCTCACCTGTGCCCTAAAACTTGACGTTCCCTAACCCTAATCAAACCCCGGAATGGACACCCACCACCAGTCTTACACCTTACCCTACGCCGTACCCTACTCCTGGTCCACACCCTGGCACTGACCCGTGCTTCAGCATGTAGCCTGACCCTCCCACGTTTCCGTACCCTCACCTGTGCCCTAAGCCTTGCCGTTCCCTAACCCTAACCCTACACTTTACCCTACGCCATACCCTATTCCTGGGCCGTACGCTGGCACTGACACTTGCGTCAGCACGTAGCCTGACCCTCCCACGTTTCTGTACCCTCACCTGTGCCCTAAGCCTTGCCATTCCCTAACCCTAACCCTAGCCGGAAACGGAAACCCACCACCAGCCCTACACCTTACCCTACGCCGTACCCTACTCCTGGGCCGTACACTGGAACTGACCCTTGTGTAAGCACGTAGCCTGCCACTCCCATGTTTCCATACCCTCACCTGTGCCCTAAGCCTTGCCGATCCCTAACCCTAACCCTACCCTGGAACAGAAACCCACCACCAGCCCTACACCTTACCCTACGCCGTACCCTAATTCTGGCGCGTACGCTGGCACTGACCCGTGTGTCAGCACGTAGCGTGCCTCTCCCTCGTTTCAGTACCCTTACCTGTGCCCTAAGCCTTGCCGTTCCCTAACCCTAACCCGGAACAGAAACCCACCAACAGCCCTACACCTTACCCTACTCCGTACCCTAATCCTGGCCCGTACACTGGCACTGAAACGTGCGTCAGCACATAGCCTGACCCTCCCACGTTTCTGTACCCTCAGCTGTGCCCTAAGCCTTGCCGTTCCCTAACCCTAACCCTAGCGCGGAATGGAAACCCACAACTAGCCCTACACCATACTTTACTCCAGACCCGTACGCTGGCACTGACACGTTTGTCAGCACGTAGCCTGCCTCTCCCACGTGTCCCTATGCTCACCTGTTCCCTAAACCTTGCCGTTCCCTAACCCTAACCCTAGCCCGGAACGGAAACCCACCACCAGCCCTACACGTTACCCTATGATGTACCCTACTCCTGGCCCTTACGCTGGCACTGACACGTGCGTCAGCACACAGCCTGACCATCCCACGATCCTCCCAATACAGAAATGGGCAGAAGATCTCAAGAGACGTTTCTTCAAAGAAGACACAGAGATGGCCAAGGCGCACATGAGAAGCTGCTCAAGAGCACTAATTATTAGAGAAATGCAAATCAAAACTACAATGAGGTATCACCTCACACCTGTTAGAATCGGCATCATCAGAAAATCTACAAACAACAAATTCTGGGGAGGGTGTGGACAAAAGGAGCCCTCTTCCACTATTGGTGGGAATGTAAATTGATAGAGTCACTATGGAGAACACTATGGAGTTTCCTTAAAAAATCTAGAAATAGAATTACCATCTGATCCAGCAATTCCACTTCTGGGCATATACCCAAAGAAAACCATAAATCAAAAAGGCACATTCACCACAATGTTCATTGCAGCACTATTTACAATAGCCAGGTAATGGAAGCAAACTAAATGCCCAAAGACAGATGAATGGATAAAGATGGGGTACATATATAAAATGGAATATTACTCGGCCATAAAAAGGAATGAATCTGGGTCATTTGTAGAGACATCGATGGATCTAGAGACAGTCATACAGAATGAAGTAAGTCAGAAAGGGGAAAACAAATATTGTATATTAATGCATATATGTGGAACCTAAAAAATGGTACAGATGAACTGGTTTGCAGGGAAGAAATAGAGACACAGAGGTAGAGAACAAACGTATGGACACCAAGTGTGGGAAGCCATGGGGTGGTGGTGGTGGGACGAGTTGGGAGATTGAGATTGACCTGTATACATGTATATGCATAAAATACATAACTAATAATAACCCGCTGTATAAAAAAGTAAATAAAATTAAATTTCAAAATGTTAAAATATAAAATTTAAAAATAAAACAGAAAAAAGCTCTTCCCTTCACACAGATGTATTTATAGGAATAAATTATTTCCATGCTTATATCTATAAATACATAAAAGAGGAATAAAAGCTAACTTGAACCATAAACGAAGAAAAACCTGAACCGACCAGTTATACAGAGAAAAACACTATCAGGGCACTTGCTCCAACGGTAAACAATATTGAAATTGTTCAGAGGTGGGGAATCATCTCCCGTACAGCCAGCAACCCACACCCCACACAAGGAGCTTCCTCATTGCAAAGCGGGGGGACCGAGCCGAGGCATCTCTGAACAAAGGTGAGCTGAGCCCCAGGCCAGCTGTTGCTGAACTGTTCCCACCCTTCCCAGGTAAAACACCTGAATATGTACAAGGGCTTGAAAGACTAGAGGAAGGGCCGTGGAGCCACAACAGCGAGAGAACGCAGGCCAACTTGGTGCCTCCAGGCCAGCCAGGGTGGTCCTGGCCCAGGGCACTCTTCCGGAAGCTTTCCATTGTCCTGCCAGAGATACCCCACCTGTCCCGGCCCCCACTGATTTTTTCCTTCCTCACCTCTGTCCGGAGAGAAATTCCAGCGGGAGGTATGGGTGACACATCCTCTTCTTTACAGGTGGCAGCTTGGCAACTCCTGCAGAAAGGCCAGCAGAACTCCACTCACACCGGGCCACCAACAAAGCTGTGGCCCCTCACTCCCTCCCACCAGCACAGCCCCGAGACTGCTCACGGGGCAAAGAATATGGAGGCAGGCACAGCTTCAGGGGCTATTGCTGCCTGGAGCGCTGTTTATATTGACCTCAACCAGGCACACCTGGGGAGGGCCGGCCGGCAGGATAAGGCTGCCCACGTCAGCTAATCCACAACCCTCAGGGAATCACAGTGTTGAAAATGGACCTCGCTAAAGCAGAATAGAAGCCAAGGAAAAAAAGGACACAATGCCATTTGCAGCACCGTAGATGAGCCTAGAGGTTATCACATGACTTGTAGTAAGTCAGAAAGTGAAAGACACATATCGTATCATATCACTTATAGGTGTTACCTAAAAATGGATACCAGGGCAGATATTTCCACGGAGAAGGGCAATCACAGATTCATTAAACAAACTTATGGTTCACCAATGGAAAGGTGTGAGGATGGGTTTCATTACGATATTGGGGTTAACAGACATATACAAACACAGGTGACATATATAATCACCTAAGACCTACGGAATACAAAGAGAGGACTACTCAACATTCTGTCTTAACGTACATGGGCAAAGGATCCCAGGAAGAACAGACATCTGTATATGTGTAAAAGAACCACATCTTCCACACCTACAACAAGCCAAGCATTGTAATCAAACTTGCTGTAATAAAAAATAAAAAATTAAATTAAAAACACGAACAAGAAGTAGTGAGACAAACTTGAGGGGCTTTCTCCTGGCACATTCCATTCTAAATTCCAATCTAGAACAAGACTTCCATTGAGGCTCTGTTGCACTAATAACCTGATTTGAAAGAGAGAACTGCTGCCACCTTGTGGCCGTTTCACACAACAGCAGCTTTAATCCCAGCGCTAAAGGTCAGTTGATATTCAAAATCATTGCAGGCCTGTAAATGACACCTGCCCTGAAAACAAATCCTGGGGTCACATATCGACCAAAAAATTCAAAGGACGTCCATATTTCAAAACGACCGTTTCAAAAGCCATATTTTACGCACATTAGTGTTCTGCTTCTTTGTCTTTCTTTCTTTTTTGGTTAAAAACACGGGAATGGAAAAAGGCATCCCTCAGAAGGGGCGAAAATAGTTGCAAACGAATCAATGGACAAAGGTTTAATCTCCAATATATATAAACAGCTCCTGCAGCTTAATATTAAAAAAACAAACAACCCAATACAAACATGGGCAGAATATCTAAAGAGACGTTTCTTCAAAGAAGACACAGAGATGGCTAAGACGCACATGAAAAGCTGCTCAAGAGCACTAATTATTAGAGAAATGCAAATCAAAACTACAATGAGGTATCACCTCACACCTGTTAGAATCAGCATCATCAGAAAATCTACAGACAACAAATTCTGGGGAGGGTGTGGACAAAAGGAGCCCTCTTCCACTATTGTTGGGAATGTAAATTGATACAGTCACTATGGAGAACAGTATGGAGTTTCCTTAAAAAACCTACAAATAGAAACCTTGACTTTCCCTAACCCTAACCATAGGCTGGAACGGAAACCTACCACCAACCGTGCACCTTATCTACTCGGTACACTAATCCTAATCCGTACGCTGGCACTAACCGGTGAGTCAACATGTACCCTGACACTAACACGTTTCCGTACCCTCAGCTGTGCCCCAAACCTTGCCGTTGCCTATCCTTAACCTTAGCCCGGAACAGAAACCTACCATCAGCCCTACACCTTACCCTAAGCCGTACCCTAATCCTAATCCATACGTCAACACGTACCCTGACCCTAACACGTTTCCGTACCCTCACCTCTGCCATAAACCTTGCCGTTCCCTTACCTTAACCCTAGCCCGGAACGGAAAACTACCACCAACCCTACACCTTACCTTACGCCATACCCTAATCCTAATTCGTATGCTGACACTAACCTGTGCATCAACACGTACCCTGACCCTAACACGTTTCGTACCCTCACCTGTGCCCTAAACTTTGCCAGTCCCTAAACATAACCCTAGACTGGAACGGAAACCTACCACCAACCCTACACCTTACTCTATGCGGTACCCTAATCCTCATGCGTACGCTCACACTAACCCGTGAGTCAACACGTACCCTGAACCTAACACAATTCCGTACCATCACCTGTGCCCTATACCTTGCAATTCGCTATCCCTAACCCTACACCGGAATGTAAACCTACCGCCATCCGTACACCTTACTGTACGCCGTACCCTAATCCTAATGCGTACGATGACACTATTCCATGCATCAACATGCACCATGAACCTAACACGTTTCTGTACCCTCACCTGTGCCCTAAGCCTTGCCGTTCACTAACCCTAACCCTAGCCCTGAACTGAAACCCACCACCAGCCCTACACCATACCCTATGCCTTACCCTACTCCTGGCCTGTATGCTGGCACTGACCCGTGCGTCAGCACGTAGCCTGCCTCACCCAAGTTTCCGTACCCTCACCTGTGCCCTTAGCCTTGCCGTTCCCTAACCCTAACCCTAGCCCAGAACGGAAACCCACCACCAGCCCTACACCTTACCCTACGCCGTACCCTACTCCTGGCCCATACGCTGGCACTGACCCATGCGTCAGCAGGTAGCCTGACCCTCCCACGTTTCCGTACCCTCACCTGTGCCCTAAAACTTGACGTTCCCTAACCCTAATCAAACCCCGGAATGGACACCCACCACCAGTCTTACACCTTACCCTACGCCGTACCCTACTCCTGGTCCACACCCTGGCACTGACCCGTGCTTCAGCATGTAGCCTGACCCTCCCACGTTTCCGTACCCTCACCTGTGCCCTAAGCCTTGCCGTTCCCTAACCCTAACCCTACACTTTACCCTACGCCATACCCTATTCCTGGGCCGTACGCTGGCACTGACACTTGCGTCAGCACGTAGCCTGACCCTCCCACGTTTCTGTACCCTCACCTGTGCCCTAAGCCTTGCCATTCCCTAACCCTAACCCTAGCCGGAAACGGAAACCCACCACCAGCCCTACACCTTACCCTACGCCGTACCCTACTCCTGGGCCGTACACTGGAACTGACCCTTGTGTAAGCACGTAGCCTGCCACTCCCATGTTTCCATACCCTCACCTGTGCCCTAAGCCTTGCCGATCCCTAACCCTAACCCTACCCTGGAACAGAAACCCACCACCAGCCCTACACCTTACCCTACGCCGTACCCTAATTCTGGCGCGTACGCTGGCACTGACCCGTGTGTCAGCACGTAGCGTGCCTCTCCCTCGTTTCAGTACCCTTACCTGTGCCCTAAGCCTTGCCGTTCCCTAACCCTAACCCGGAACAGAAACCCACCAACAGCCCTACACCTTACCCTACTCCGTACCCTAATCCTGGCCCGTACACTGGCACTGAAACGTGCGTCAGCACATAGCCTGACCCTCCCACGTTTCTGTACCCTCAGCTGTGCCCTAAGCCTTGCCGTTCCCTAACCCTAACCCTAGCGCGGAATGGAAACCCACAACTAGCCCTACACCATACTTTACTCCAGACCTGTACGCTGGCACTGACACGTTTGTCAGCACGTAGCCTGCCTCTCCCACGTGTCCCTATGCTCACCTGTTCCTTAAACCTTGCCGTTCCCTAACCCTAACCCTAGCCCGGAACGGAAACCCACCACCAGCCCTACACGTTACCCTATGATGTACCCTACTCCTGGCCCTTACGCTGGCACTGACACGTGCGTCAGCACACAGCCTGACCATCCCACGATCCTCCCAATACAGAAATGGGCAGAAGATCTCAAGAGACGTTTCTTCAAAGAAGACACAGAGATGGCCAAGGCGCACATGAGAAGCTGCTCAAGAGCACTAATTATTAGAGAAATGCAAATCAAAACTACAATGAGGTATCACCTCACACCTGTTAGAATCGGCATCATCAGAAAATCTACAAACAACAAATTCTGGGGAGGGTGTGGACAAAAGGAGCCCTCTTCCACTATTGGTGGGAATGTAAATTGATAGAGTCACTATGGAGAACACTATGGAGTTTCCTTAAAAAATCTAGAAATAGAATTACCATCTGATCCAGCAATTCCACTTCTGGGCATATACCCAAAGAAAACCATAAATCAAAAAGGCACATTCACCACAATGTTCATTGCAGCACTATTTACAATAGCCAGGTAATGGAAGCAAACTAAATGCCCAAAGACAGATGAATGGATAAAGATGGGGTACATATATAAAATGGAATATTACTCGGCCATAAAAAGGAATGAATCTGGGTCATTTGTAGAGACATCGATGGATCTAGAGACAGTCATACAGAATGAAGTAAGTCAGAAAGGGGAAAACAAATATTGTATATTAATGCATATATGTGGAACCTAAAAAATGGTACAGATGAACTGGTTTGCAGGGAAGAAATAGAGACACAGAGGTAGAGAACAAACGTATGGACACCAAGTGTGGGAAGCCATGGGGTGGTGGTGGTGGGACGAGTTGGGAGATTGAGATTGACCTGTATACATGTATATGCATAAAATACATAACTAATAATAACCCGCTGTATAAAAAAGTAAATAAAATTAAATTTCAAAATGTTAAAATATAAAATTTAAAAATAAAACAGAAAAAAGCTCTTCCCTTCACACAGATGTATTTATAGGAATAAATTATTTCCATGCTTATATCTATAAATACATAAAAGAGGAATAAAAGCTAACTTGAACCATAAACGAAGAAAAACCTGAACCGACCAGTTATACAGAGAAAAACACTATCAGGGCACTTGCTCCAACGGTAAACAATATTGAAATTGTTCAGAGGTGGGGAATCATCTCCCGTACAGCCAGCAACCCACACCCCACACAAGGAGCTTCCTCATTGCAAAGCGGGGGGACCGAGCCGAGGCATCTCTGAACAAAGGTGAGCTGAGCCCCAGGCCAGCTGTTGCTGAACTGTTCCCACCCTTCCCAGGTAAAACACCTGAATATGTACAAGGGCTTGAAAGACTAGAGGAAGGGCCGTGGAGCCACAACAGCGAGAGAACGCAGGCCAACTTGGTGCCTCCAGGCCAGCCAGGGTGGTCCTGGCCCAGGGCACTCTTCCGGAAGCTTTCCATTGTCCTGCCAGAGATACCCCACCTGTCCCGGCCCCCACTGATTTTTTCCTTCCTCACCTCTGTCCGGAGAGAAATTCCAGCGGGAGGTATGGGTGACACATCCTCTTCTTTACAGGTGGCAGCTTGGCAACTCCTGCAGAAAGGCCAGCAGAACTCCACTCACACCGGGCCACCAACAAAGCTGTGGCCCCTCACTCCCTCCCACCAGCACAGCCCCGAGACTGCTCACGGGGCAAAGAATATGGAGGCAGGCACAGCTTCAGGGGCTATTGCTGCCTGGAGCGCTGTTTATATTGACCTCAACCAGGCACACCTGGGGAGGGCCGGCCGGCAGGATAAGGCTGCCCACGTCAGCTAATCCACAACCCTCAGGGAATCACAGTGTTGAAAATGGACCTCGCTAAAGCAGAATAGAAGCCAAGGAAAAAAAGGACACAATGCCATTTGCAGCACCGTAGATGAGCCTAGAGGTTATCACATGACTTGTAGTAAGTCAGAAAGTGAAAGACACATATCGTATCATATCACTTATAGGTGTTACCTAAAAATGGATACCAGGGCAGATATTTCCACGGAGAAGGGCAATCACAGATTCATTAAACAAACTTATGGTTCACCAATGGAAAGGTGTGAGGATGGGTTTCATTACGATATTGGGGTTAACAGACATATACAAACACAGGTGACATATATAATCACCTAAGACCTACGGAATACAAAGAGAGGACTACTCAACATTCTGTCTTAACGTACATGGGCAAAGGATCCCAGGAAGAACAGACATCTGTATATGTGTAAAAGAACCACATCTTCCACACCTACAACAAGCCAAGCATTGTAATCAAACTTGCTGTAATAAAAAATAAAAAATTAAATTAAAAACACGAACAAGAAGTAGTGAGACAAACTTGAGGGGCTTTCTCCTGGCACATTCCATTCTAAATTCCAATCTAGAACAAGACTTCCATTGAGGCTCTGTTGCACTAATAACCTGATTTGAAAGAGAGAACTGCTGCCACCTTGTGGCCGTTTCACACAACAGCAGCTTTAATCCCAGCGCTAAAGGTCAGTTGATATTCAAAATCATTGCAGGCCTGTAAATGACACCTGCCCTGAAAACAAATCCTGGGGTCACATATCGACCAAAAAATTCAAAGGACGTCCATATTTCAAAACGACCGTTTCAAAAGCCATATTTTACGCACATTAGTGTTCTGCTTCTTTGTCTTTCTTTCTTTTTTGGTTAAAAACACGGGAATGGAAAAAGGCATCCCTCAGAAGGGGCGAAAATAGTTGCAAACGAATCAATGGACAAAGGTTTAATCTCCAATATATATAAACAGCTCCTGCAGCTTAATATTAAAAAAACAAACAACCCAATACAAACATGGGCAGAATATCTAAAGAGACGTTTCTTCAAAGAAGACACAGAGATGGCTAAGACGCACATGAAAAGCTGCTCAAGAGCACTAATTATTAGAGAAATGCAAATCAAAACTACAATGAGGTATCACCTCACACCTGTTAGAATCAGCATCATCAGAAAATCTACAGACAACAAATTCTGGGGAGGGTGTGGACAAAAGGAGCCCTCTTCCACTATTGTTGGGAATGTAAATTGATACAGTCACTATGGAGAACAGTATGGAGTTTCCTTAAAAAACCTACAAATAGAAACCTTGACTTTCCCTAACCCTAACCATAGGCTGGAACGGAAACCTACCACCAACCGTGCACCTTATCTACTCGGTACACTAATCCTAATCCGTACGCTGGCACTAACCGGTGAGTCAACATGTACCCTGACACTAACACGTTTCCGTACCCTCAGCTGTGCCCCAAACCTTGCCGTTGCCTATCCTTAACCTTAGCCCGGAACAGAAACCTACCATCAGCCCTACACCTTACCCTAAGCCGTACCCTAATCCTAATCCATACGTCAACACGTACCCTGACCCTAACACGTTTCCGTATCCTCACCTCTGCCATAAACCTTGCCGTTCCCTTACCTTAACCCTAGCCCGGAACGGAAAACTACCACCAACCCTACACCTTACCTTACGCCATACCCTAATCCTAATTCGTATGCTGACACTAACCTGTGCATCAACACGTACCCTGACCCTAACACGTTTCGTACCCTCACCTGTGCCCTAAACTTTGCCAGTCCCTAAACATAACCCTAGACTGGAACGGAAACCTACCACCAACCCTACACCTTACTCTATGCGGTACCCTAATCCTCATGCGTACGCTCACACTAACCCGTGAGTCAACACGTACCCTGAACCTAACACAATTCCGTACCATCACCTGTGCCCTATACCTTGCAATTCGCTATCCCTAACCCTACACCGGAATGTAAACCTACCGCCATCCGTACACCTTACTGTACGCCGTACCCTAATCCTAATGCGTACGATGACACTATTCCATGCATCAACATGCACCATGAACCTAACACGTTTCTGTACCCTCACCTGTGCCCTAAGCCTTGCCGTTCACTAACCCTAACCCTAGCCCTGAACTGAAACCCACCACCAGCCCTACACCATACCCTATGCCTTACCCTACTCCTGGCCTGTATGCTGGCACTGACCCGTGCGTCAGCACGTAGCCTGCCTCACCCAAGTTTCCGTACCCTCACCTGTGCCCTTAGCCTTGCCGTTCCCTAACCCTAACCCTAGCCCAGAACGGAAACCCACCACCAGCCCTACACCTTACCCTACGCCGTACCCTACTCCTGGCCCATACGCTGGCACTGACCCATGCGTCAGCAGGTAGCCTGACCCTCCCACGTTTCCGTACCCTCACCTGTGCCCTAAAACTTGACGTTCCCTAACCCTAATCAAACCCCGGAATGGACACCCACCACCAGTCTTACACCTTACCCTACGCCGTACCCTACTCCTGGTCCACACCCTGGCACTGACCCGTGCTTCAGCATGTAGCCTGACCCTCCCACGTTTCCGTACCCTCACCTGTGCCCTAAGCCTTGCCGTTCCCTAACCCTAACCCTACACTTTACCCTACGCCATACCCTATTCCTGGGCCGTACGCTGGCACTGACACTTGCGTCAGCACGTAGCCTGACCCTCCCACGTTTCTGTACCCTCACCTGTGCCCTAAGCCTTGCCATTCCCTAACCCTAACCCTAGCCGGAAACGGAAACCCACCACCAGCCCTACACCTTACCCTACGCCGTACCCTACTCCTGGGCCGTACACTGGAACTGACCCTTGTGTAAGCACGTAGCCTGCCACTCCCATGTTTCCATACCCTCACCTGTGCCCTAAGCCTTGCCGATCCCTAACCCTAACCCTACCCTGGAACAGAAACCCACCACCAGCCCTACACCTTACCCTACGCCGTACCCTAATTCTGGCGCGTACGCTGGCACTGACCCGTGTGTCAGCACGTAGCGTGCCTCTCCCTCGTTTCAGTACCCTTACCTGTGCCCTAAGCCTTGCCGTTCCCTAACCCTAACCCGGAACAGAAACCCACCAACAGCCCTACACCTTACCCTACTCCGTACCCTAATCCTGGCCCGTACACTGGCACTGAAACGTGCGTCAGCACATAGCCTGACCCTCCCACGTTTCTGTACCCTCAGCTGTGCCCTAAGCCTTGCCGTTCCCTAACCCTAACCCTAGCGCGGAATGGAAACCCACAACTAGCCCTACACCATACTTTACTCCAGACCTGTACGCTGGCACTGACACGTTTGTCAGCACGTAGCCTGCCTCTCCCACGTGTCCCTATGCTCACCTGTTCCCTAAACCTTGCCGTTCCCTAACCCTAACCCTAGCCCGGAACGGAAACCCACCACCAGCCCTACACGTTACCCTATGATGTACCCTACTCCTGGCCCTTACGCTGGCACTGACACGTGCGTCAGCACACAGCCTGACCATCCCACGATCCTCCCAATACAGAAATGGGCAGAAGATCTCAAGAGACGTTTCTTCAAAGAAGACACAGAGATGGCCAAGGCGCACATGAGAAGCTGCTCAAGAGCACTAATTATTAGAGAAATGCAAATCAAAACTACAATGAGGTATCACCTCACACCTGTTAGAATCGGCATCATCAGAAAATCTACAAACAACAAATTCTGGGGAGGGTGTGGACAAAAGGAGCCCTCTTCCACTATTGGTGGGAATGTAAATTGATAGAGTCACTATGGAGAACACTATGGAGTTTCCTTAAAAATTCTAGAAATAGAATTACCATCTGATCCAGCAATTCCACTTCTGGGCATATACCCAAAGAAAACCATAAATCAAAAAGGCACATTCACCACAATGTTCATTGCAGCACTATTTACAATAGCCAGGTAATGGAAGCAAACTAAATGCCCAAAGACAGATGAATGGATAAAGATGGGGTACATATATAAAATGGAATATTACTCGGCCATAAAAAGGAATGAATCTGGGTCATTTGTAGAGACATCGATGGATCTAGAGACAGTCATACAGAATGAAGTAAGTCAGAAAGGGGAAAACAAATATTGTATATTAATGCATATATGTGGAACCTAAAAAATGGTACAGATGAACTGGTTTGCAGGGAAGAAATAGAGACACAGAGGTAGAGAACAAACGTATGGACACCAAGTGTGGGAAGCCATGGGGTGGTGGTGGTGGGACGAGTTGGGAGATTGAGATTGACCTGTATACATGTATATGCATAAAATACATAACTAATAATAACCCGCTGTATAAAAAAGTAAATAAAATTAAATTTCAAAATGTTAAAATATAAAATTTAAAAATAAAACAGAAAAAAGCTCTTCCCTTCACACAGATGTATTTATAGGAATAAATTATTTCCATGCTTATATCTATAAATACATAAAAGAGGAATAAAAGCTAACTTGAACCATAAACGAAGAAAAACCTGAACCGACCAGTTATACAGAGAAAAACACTATCAGGGCACTTGCTCCAACGGTAAACAATATTGAAATTGTTCAGAGGTGGGGAATCATCTCCCGTACAGCCAGCAACCCACACCCCACACAAGGAGCTTCCTCATTGCAAAGCGGGGGGACCGAGCCGAGGCATCTCTGAACAAAGGTGAGCTGAGCCCCAGGCCAGCTGTTGCTGAACTGTTCCCACCCTTCCCAGGTAAAACACCTGAATATGTACAAGGGCTTGAAAGACTAGAGGAAGGGCCGTGGAGCCACAACAGCGAGAGAACGCAGGCCAACTTGGTGCCTCCAGGCCAGCCAGGGTGGTCCTGGCCCAGGGCACTCTTCCGGAAGCTTTCCATTGTCCTGCCAGAGATACCCCACCTGTCCCGGCCCCCACTGATTTTTTCCTTCCTCACCTCTGTCCGGAGAGAAATTCCAGCGGGAGGTATGGGTGACACATCCTCTTCTTTACAGGTGGCAGCTTGGCAACTCCTGCAGAAAGGCCAGCAGAACTCCACTCACACCGGGCCACCAACAAAGCTGTGGCCCCTCACTCCCTCCCACCAGCACAGCCCCGAGACTGCTCACGGGGCAAAGAATATGGAGGCAGGCACAGCTTCAGGGGCTATTGCTGCCTGGAGCGCTGTTTATATTGACCTCAACCAGGCACACCTGGGGAGGGCCGGCCGGCAGGATAAGGCTGCCCACGTCAGCTAATCCACAACCCTCAGGGAATCACAGTGTTGAAAATGGACCTCGCTAAAGCAGAATAGAAGCCAAGGAAAAAAAGGACACAATGCCATTTGCAGCACCGTAGATGAGCCTAGAGGTTATCACATGACTTGTAGTAAGTCAGAAAGTGAAAGACACATATCGTATCATATCACTTATAGGTGTTACCTAAAAATGGATACCAGGGCAGATATTTCCACGGAGAAGGGCAATCACAGATTCATTAAACAAACTTATGGTTCACCAATGGAAAGGTGTGAGGATGGGTTTCATTACGATATTGGGGTTAACAGACATATACAAACACAGGTGACATATATAATCACCTAAGACCTACGGAATACAAAGAGAGGACTACTCAACATTCTGTCTTAACGTACATGGGCAAAGGATCCCAGGAAGAACAGACATCTGTATATGTGTAAAAGAACCACATCTTCCACACCTACAACAAGCCAAGCATTGTAATCAAACTTGCTGTAATAAAAAATAAAAAATTAAATTAAAAACACGAACAAGAAGTAGTGAGACAAACTTGAGGGGCTTTCTCCTGGCACATTCCATTCTAAATTCCAATCTAGAACAAGACTTCCATTGAGGCTCTGTTGCACTAATAACCTGATTTGAAAGAGAGAACTGCTGCCACCTTGTGGCCGTTTCACACAACAGCAGCTTTAATCCCAGCGCTAAAGGTCAGTTGATATTCAAAATCATTGCAGGCCTGTAAATGACACCTGCCCTGAAAACAAATCCTGGGGTCACATATCGACCAAAAAATTCAAAGGACGTCCATATTTCAAAACGACCGTTTCAAAAGCCATATTTTACGCACATTAGTGTTCTGCTTCTTTGTCTTTCTTTCTTTTTTGGTTAAAAACACGGGAATGGAAAAAGGCATCCCTCAGAAGGGGCGAAAATAGTTGCAAACGAATCAATGGACAAAGGTTTAATCTCCAATATATATAAACAGCTCCTGCAGCTTAATATTAAAAAAACAAACAACCCAATACAAACATGGGCAGAATATCTAAAGAGACGTTTCTTCAAAGAAGACACAGAGATGGCTAAGACGCACATGAAAAGCTGCTCAAGAGCACTAATTATTAGAGAAATGCAAATCAAAACTACAATGAGGTATCACCTCACACCTGTTAGAATCAGCATCATCAGAAAATCTACAGACAACAAATTCTGGGGAGGGTGTGGACAAAAGGAGCCCTCTTCCACTATTGTTGGGAATGTAAATTGATACAGTCACTATGGAGAACAGTATGGAGTTTCCTTAAAAAACCTACAAATAGAAACCTTGACTTTCCCTAACCCTAACCATAGGCTGGAACGGAAACCTACCACCAACCGTGCACCTTATCTACTCGGTACACTAATCCTAATCCGTACGCTGGCACTAACCGGTGAGTCAACATGTACCCTGACACTAACACGTTTCCGTACCCTCAGCTGTGCCCCAAACCTTGCCGTTGCCTATCCTTAACCTTAGCCCGGAACAGAAACCTACCATCAGCCCTACACCTTACCCTAAGCCGTACCCTAATCCTAATCCATACGTCAACACGTACCCTGACCCTAACACGTTTCCGTATCCTCACCTCTGCCATAAACCTTGCCGTTCCCTTACCTTAACCCTAGCCCGGAACGGAAAACTACCACCAACCCTACACCTTACCTTACGCCATACCCTAATCCTAATTCGTATGCTGACACTAACCTGTGCATCAACACGTACCCTGACCCTAACACGTTTCGTACCCTCACCTGTGCCCTAAACTTTGCCAGTCCCTAAACATAACCCTAGACTGGAACGGAAACCTACCACCAACCCTACACCTTACTCTATGCGGTACCCTAATCCTCATGCGTACGCTCACACTAACCCGTGAGTCAACACGTACCCTGAACCTAACACAATTCCGTACCATCACCTGTGCCCTATACCTTGCAATTCGCTATCCCTAACCCTACACCGGAATGTAAACCTACCGCCATCCGTACACCTTACTGTACGCCGTACCCTAATCCTAATGCGTACGATGACACTATTCCATGCATCAACATGCACCATGAACCTAACACGTTTCTGTACCCTCACCTGTGCCCTAAGCCTTGCCGTTCACTAACCCTAACCCTAGCCCTGAACTGAAACCCACCACCAGCCCTACACCATACCCTATGCCTTACCCTACTCCTGGCCTGTATGCTGGCACTGACCCGTGCGTCAGCACGTAGCCTGCCTCACCCAAGTTTCCGTACCCTCACCTGTGCCCTTAGCCTTGCCGTTCCCTAACCCTAACCCTAGCCCAGAACGGAAACCCACCACCAGCCCTACACCTTACCCTACGCCGTACCCTACTCCTGGCCCATACGCTGGCACTGACCCATGCGTCAGCAGGTAGCCTGACCCTCCCACGTTTCCGTACCCTCACCTGTGCCCTAAAACTTGACGTTCCCTAACCCTAATCAAACCCCGGAATGGACACCCACCACCAGTCTTACACCTTACCCTACGCCGTACCCTACTCCTGGTCCACACCCTGGCACTGACCCGTGCTTCAGCATGTAGCCTGACCCTCCCACGTTTCCGTACCCTCACCTGTGCCCTAAGCCTTGCCGTTCCCTAACCCTAACCCTACACTTTACCCTACGCCATACCCTATTCCTGGGCCGTACGCTGGCACTGACACTTGCGTCAGCACGTAGCCTGACCCTCCCACGTTTCTGTACCCTCACCTGTGCCCTAAGCCTTGCCATTCCCTAACCCTAACCCTAGCCGGAAACGGAAACCCACCACCAGCCCTACACCTTACCCTACGCCGTACCCTACTCCTGGGCCGTACACTGGAACTGACCCTTGTGTAAGCACGTAGCCTGCCACTCCCATGTTTCCATACCCTCACCTGTGCCCTAAGCCTTGCCGATCCCTAACCCTAACCCTACCCTGGAACAGAAACCCACCACCAGCCCTACACCTTACCCTACGCCGTACCCTAATTCTGGCGCGTACGCTGGCACTGACCCGTGTGTCAGCACGTAGCGTGCCTCTCCCTCGTTTCAGTACCCTTACCTGTGCCCTAAGCCTTGCCGTTCCCTAACCCTAACCCGGAACAGAAACCCACCAACAGCCCTACACCTTACCCTACTCCGTACCCTAATCCTGGCCCGTACACTGGCACTGAAACGTGCGTCAGCACATAGCCTGACCCTCCCACGTTTCTGTACCCTCAGCTGTGCCCTAAGCCTTGCCGTTCCCTAACCCTAACCCTAGCGCGGAATGGAAACCCACAACTAGCCCTACACCATACTTTACTCCAGACCTGTACGCTGGCACTGACACGTTTGTCAGCACGTAGCCTGCCTCTCCCACGTGTCCCTATGCTCACCTGTTCCCTAAACCTTGCCGTTCCCTAACCCTAACCCTAGCCCGGAACGGAAACCCACCACCAGCCCTACACGTTACCCTATGATGTACCCTACTCCTGGCCCTTACGCTGGCACTGACACGTGCGTCAGCACACAGCCTGACCATCCCACGATCCTCCCAATACAGAAATGGGCAGAAGATCTCAAGAGACGTTTCTTCAAAGAAGACACAGAGATGGCCAAGGCGCACATGAGAAGCTGCTCAAGAGCACTAATTATTAGAGAAATGCAAATCAAAACTACAATGAGGTATCACCTCACACCTGTTAGAATCGGCATCATCAGAAAATCTACAAACAACAAATTCTGGGGAGGGTGTGGACAAAAGGAGCCCTCTTCCACTATTGGTGGGAATGTAAATTGATAGAGTCACTATGGAGAACACTATGGAGTTTCCTTAAAAATTCTAGAAATAGAATTACCATCTGATCCAGCAATTCCACTTCTGGGCATATACCCAAAGAAAACCATAAATCAAAAAGGCACATTCACCACAATGTTCATTGCAGCACTATTTACAATAGCCAGGTAATGGAAGCAAACTAAATGCCCAAAGACAGATGAATGGATAAAGATGGGGTACATATATAAAATGGAATATTACTCGGCCATAAAAAGGAATGAATCTGGGTCATTTGTAGAGACATCGATGGATCTAGAGACAGTCATACAGAATGAAGTAAGTCAGAAAGGGGAAAACAAATATTGTATATTAATGCATATATGTGGAACCTAAAAAATGGTACAGATGAACTGGTTTGCAGGGAAGAAATAGAGACACAGAGGTAGAGAACAAACGTATGGACACCAAGTGTGGGAAGCCATGGGGTGGTGGTGGTGGGACGAGTTGGGAGATTGAGATTGACCTGTATACATGTATATGCATAAAATACATAACTAATAATAACCCGCTGTATAAAAAAGTAAATAAAATTAAATTTCAAAATGTTAAAATATAAAATTTAAAAATAAAACAGAAAAAAGCTCTTCCCTTCACACAGATGTATTTATAGGAATAAATTATTTCCATGTTTATATCTATAAATACATAAAAGAGGAATAAAAGCTAACTTGAACCATAAACGAAGAAAAACCTGAACCGACCAGTTATACAGAGAAAAACACTATCAGGGCACTTGCTCCAACGGTAAACAATATTGAAATTGTTCAGAGGTGGGGAATCATCTCCCGTACAGCCAGCAACCCACACCCCACACAAGGAGCTTCCTCATTGCAAAGCGGGGGGACCGAGCCGAGGCATCTCTGAACAAAGGTGAGCTGAGCCCCAGGCCAGCTGTTGCTGAACTGTTCCCACCCTTCCCAGGTAAAACACCTGAATATGTACAAGGGCTTGAAAGACTAGAGGAAGGGCCGTGGAGCCACAACAGCGAGAGAACGCAGGCCAACTTGGTGCCTCCAGGCCAGCCAGGGTGGTCCTGGCCCAGGGCACTCTTCCGGAAGCTTTCCATTGTCCTGCCAGAGATACCCCACCTGTCCCGGCCCCCACTGATTTTTTCCTTCCTCACCTCTGTCCGGAGAGAAATTCCAGCGGGAGGTATGGGTGACACATCCTCTTCTTTACAGGTGGCAGCTTGGCAACTCCTGCAGAAAGGCCAGCAGAACTCCACTCACACCGGGCCACCAACAAAGCTGTGGCCCCTCACTCCCTCCCACCAGCACAGCCCCGAGACTGCTCACGGGGCAAAGAATATGGAGGCAGGCACAGCTTCAGGGGCTATTGCTGCCTGGAGCGCTGTTTATATTGACCTCAACCAGGCACACCTGGGGAGGGCCGGCCGGCAGGATAAGGCTGCCCACGTCAGCTAATCCACAACCCTCAGGGAATCACAGTGTTGAAAATGGACCTCGCTAAAGC
>NW_027671199.1:0-77000 GCF_964165515.1 Mesoplodon bidens
AAATGGCTTGTCTGCAAAGAAAGGTGAGCTGTAGGAAATCACAGAAAGTCGAGGGGAAAATAGGTCAATATATACTTTGCTATATTGGAACTAAGCTTTTGGCCAGCCACATTGTAGAGGACCTGACCCTTAGAAACTTCCAAGTAAGCTGGAATCTTTAAACATTCAAATCTTTATAAGTAAAAAGTTTTATTAAAATGAATAACCAAGTGTTTTAATTGACATCAGAAGATCAAAACAATAAACCCTGAGAACATAGAAAAAAGATAAATAAAGATATGAGCAGAACTTAATACCACAGAAAACGTATAAAATTCAGTTGAGGTAGTAAGTCCAAAGAATATTCTTTGACAAGATTTAAAAGACACACTTTGATTAAGGAAAACCAAAACATAAGTAAAGAATATACAGAAAGAATCAGGACAATGTTATAGCAGAGAATATATGAAATGCCAGTAAATTTGAACATTTGTGTAAAGTGGACCATTTCCTAGCTCCTAAAGTTTACCAAAATTGACACAAGAGGAAATCATTTAAGGTCATCATGTCTGACTTGGCATTCTTGGAACGCCCTGGCCTCAGAATGCAGCATCTGTAGTCCATGGTAACCTGCGGAGAGGGGGCGGGGCTGAGGGAGGTTGGAACACTGACTTCACTGAGGGAGTGGGTGGGGCCATCTCTGCTGTGACTGAACAAAGGGCAGGGGAGAAGGGGGCCAACGGCAGGGCCCTCAGAGCCCGGCAGGCCCAGTCGTGTGTCACAAGCATTTAGGCCCAGGCCAAAGTGCGCCTTCTTTGTCTGCACAGCTGCCCAAACTCTCACCTTCCACTCAGGCCGCCCTCTTACTTGAAGTGTGTGTGGAACCGGTCCGCGCAGTACACCTCGATGCAAAGCTAACCATAGGTCTGTGCATAATAGCTTCCTGCCAGGTGACCGAAGTTCGCAGGCAGATGGGTCATGGGACACACGTGGGGAGCCTCCTGCCCAGGCTACAGGCCGCCCAAAGCCACTATCCCAGATCGGGGGCAGCAAAGCAGTCCTGTCTGATTCCCAGCCACTAGAGGGATTAGTGGACCAACACTTGTAGAAAACGGGGTCTGCGCGGGTAACTCATTGGAGGGACACAAAAAAATCATTGTGGACTTTCTGCTGAAGCTTACGATCGTTCACACCTAAGCCTCTTACAAGGTCAGCTGTTTAGCTAAACATGAGCTCATGATCTAAATTTACACAATAATGAAGAAATCAGCTACAAGGGGAGACAAGCAGCAAAAACAATCAATACCAGAATTAGATTCCCTAGGCCAACCATCAGATGTTGGAACATTCATTTGCAAGGCAGATAGGATACACAAAACTGGAACTGAAACAAGGAACAAGGATGTTTTCAAAGACTGGTAGGATCTCTAAAACATTTTTAAAGTACATGTCATTGATAAAGCTAAATACTCAATGGTTGTGTAATACAACAGATTCATCATTGAGAAGAGTGAAATTATGCTATTTGAAAATTATGGCAGGTCAGATTTTCTGCCTAAATATATAAGAAGATTTCTCTGAAAAATGCACATTATTTCAAAGACTTATTGGCTGTGAAATAAGTTAAGTTTATTTCAAATGGCTTGTCTGCAAAGAAAGGTGAGATGTAGGAAATCACAGAAAGTCGAGGGGAAAATTGGTCAATATATACTTTGCTATATTGTGAACTAAGCCTTTGGCCAGCCACAATGTAGAGGACCTGACCCTTAGAAACTTACAAGTAAGCTGGAATCTTTAAAAATTCAAATCTTTATAAGTAAAAAGATTTATTAAAATGAATAACCAAGTGTTTTAATTGACATCAGAAGATCAAAACAATAATACCTGAGAAAATGGAAAAAAAATAAATAAAGATATGAGCAGAACTTAATACCATAGAAAACGTATAAAATTCAGTTGAGGTAGTAAGTCCAAAGAATATTCTTTGACAAGATTTAAAAGACACACTTTGATTAAGGAAAAACAAAACATAAGTAAAGAATATACAGAAAGAATCAGGACAATGTTATAGCAGAGAATATCTGAAATGCCAGTAAATTTGAACATTTGTGTAAAGTGGACCATTTCCTAGCTCCTAAAGTTTACCAAAATTGACACAAGAGGAAATCATTTAAGGTCATCATGTCTGCCCTTGGCATTCTCGGAACGCCCTGGCCTCAGAATGCAGCATCTGTAGTCCATGGTAACCTGCGGAGAGGGGCGGGGCTGAGGGAGGTTGGAACACTGCCTTCACTGAGGGAGTGGGTGGGGCCATCTCTGCTGTGACTGAACAAAGGGCAGGGGAGAAGGGGTCCCACGGCAGGGCCCTCAGAGCCCGGCAGGCCCAGTCGTGTGTCACAAGCATTTAGGCCCAGTCCAAAGTGCTCCTTCCTTGTCTGCACAGCTGCCCAAACTCTCACCTTTCCACTCAGGCCGCCCTCTTACTTGAAGTGTGTGTGGAACCGGTCCGCGCAGTACACCTCGATGCAAAGCTAACCATAGGTCTGGGCATCATAGCTTCCTGCCAGGTGACCGAATTTCGCAGGCAGATGGGTCGTGGGACACACGTGGGGAGACTCCTGCCCAGGCCACAGGCCGCCCAAAGCCACTATCCCAGATCGGGGGCAGCAAAGCAGTCCTGTCTGAGTCCCAGGCTCTAGAGGGAGTAGTGGACCAACACTTGTAGAAAAAGGGGTCCTCGCGGGTAACTCATTGGAGGGACACAAAAAATCTTTGAGGACTTTCTGCTGAAGCTTACGAGCGTTCACACCTAAGCCTCTTACAAGGTCAGCTGTTTAGATAAACATGAGCTCATGATCTAAATTTACACAATAATGAAGAAATCAGCTACAAGGGGAGACAAGCAGCAAAAACAATCAATACCAGAATTAGATTCCCTAGGCCAACCATCAGATGTTGGAATAATCAGGTGCAAGGCAGAAAGTATACAGAAAACTGGAACTGAAACAAGGAACAAGGATGTTTTCAAAGACTGGTAGGATCTCTAAAACATTTTTAAAGTACATGTCTTTGATAAAGCTAAATACTCAAAGGTTGTGTAATACTACAGATTCATCATTGAGAAGAGAGAAATTATGCTGTTTTGAAAACTATGGCAGGTCAGATTTTCTGCCTAATTATATAAGAAGATTTCTCTAAAAAATACACATTATTTCAAAGACTTACAGGCTGTGAAATAAGTTAAGGGTATTTCAAATGGCTTGTGTGCAAAGAAAGGTGAGATGTAGGGAATCACAGAAAGTCGAGGGGAAAATAGGTCAATATATACATTGCTATATGGTGAACTAAGACTTAGGCCAGCCACAATGTAGAGGACCTGACCCTTAGAAACTTACAAGTAAGCTGGAATCTTGAAAAGTTCAAATCTTTATAAGTAAAAAGATTTTTTAAAATGAATAACCAAGTGTTTTAATTGACATCAGAAGATCAAAACAATAAACCTGAGAACATAGAAGAAATATAAATAAAGATATTAGCAGAACTTAATACAATATAAAACGTATAAAATTCAGCTGATGTAGTAAGTCCAAATAATATTCTTTGACAAGATTAAAAGACACACTTTGATTAAGGAAAACCAAAACATAAGTAAAGAATATACAGAAAGAATCAGGACAATGTTATAGCAGAGAGTATATGAAATGCCAGTAAATTTGAAAGTTTGTTTAAAGTGGACCAGTTCCTAGCTCCTAAAATTTACCAAAACTGACACAAGAGGAAATCATTTAAGGTCATCATGTCAGCCCTTGGCATTCTCCGAATGCCCTGGACTCAGAATGCAGCATCTTTAGTCCATGGTAACCTGCGGAGAGGGGGCGGGGCTGAGGGAGTTTGGACCACTGCCCTCACAGAGGGAGTGGGTGTGGCCATCTCTGCTGTGACTAAACAAAGGGCAGGGGAGCAGGGGGCCCAGGGCAGGGCCGTCAGAGCCCGGCAGGCCCAGTGGGGTGTCACAAGCATTTAGGCCCAGGACAAAGGGCGCCTTCATTGTCTGCACAGCGGCACAAACTCTCACCTTTCCACTCAGGCCGCCCTCTTACTTGAAGTGTGTGTGGAACCTGTCCGCGCAGTACACCTCGCTGCACAGCTAACCATAGGTCTGGGCATCGTAGCTTCCTGCCAGTTGACCGAAGTTCGCAGGCAGATTGGTCCCTGGGACACACGCAGAGAGGCTCCTGCCCCGGCCACAGGCCACCCACTGCCACTGCCACAGATCGTGGGGCACAAAGCAGCCCTGTCTGAGGCCGTGCCTCTAGAGGGAGTAGTGGACCCACACTTGTAGTCAACGGTGTCCTCGCGGGCAACTCATTGGAGGGACACAAATAAATCTTTGCGGACTTTCTGATGAAACTTACGAGTGTTCACACCTAAGCCTCTTACAAAGTCAGATGTTTAGCTAAACATGAGCTCATGATCAAATTTTACACAATAATGAAGAAATCAGCTACAGGGGGAGACAATCAGCAAAAACAATCAATACCAGAATTAGATTCCCTAGACCATCGATCAGACGTTGGAATAATCAGGTGCAAGGCAGAAAATATACATAAAACTGGAACTGAAACAAGGAACAAGGAGGTTTTCAAAGACTGGTAGGATCTCTAAAACATTTTTAAAGTACATGTCATTGATAAAGCTAAATACTCAAATGTTGTGTAATACAACAGATTCATCATTGAGAAGAGTGAAATTATGCTGTTTTGAAAATTATGGCAGGTCAGATTTTCTGCCTAAATATATAAGAAGATTTCTCTGAAAACTACACATTATTTCAAAGACTTATTGGCTGTGAAATAAGTTAAGGTTATTTCAAATGGCTTGTCTGCAAAGAAAGGTGAGATGTAGGAAATCACAGAAAGTCGAGGGGAAAATAGGTCAATATATACTTTGCTATATTGGAACTAAGCTTTTGGCCAGCCACATTGTAGAGGACCTGACCCTTAGAAACTTCCAAGTAAGCTGGAATCTTTAAACATTCAAATCTTTATAAGTAAAAAGTTTTATTAAAATGAATAACCAAGTGTTTTAATTGACATCAGAAGATCAAAACAATAAACCCTGAGAAAATGGAAAAAAAATAAATAAAGATATGAGCAGAACTTAATACCATAGAAAACGTATAAAATTCAGTTGAGGTAGTAAGTCCAAAGAATATTCTTTGACAAGATTTAAAAGACACACTTTGATTAAGGAAAAACAAAACATAAGTAAAGAATATACAGAAAGAATCAGGACAATGTTATAGCAGAGAATATCTGAAATGCCAGTAAATTTGAACATTTGTGTAAAGTGGACCATTTCCTAGCTCCTAAAGTTTACCAAAATTGACACAAGAGGAAATCATTTAAGGTCATCATGTCTGCCCTTGGCATTCTCGGAACGCCCTGGCCTCAGAATGCAGCATCTGTAGTCCATGGTAACCTGCGGAGAGGGGCGGGGCTGAGGGAGGTTGGAACACTGCCTTCACTGAGGGAGTGGGTGGGGCCATCTCTGCTGTGACTGAACAAAGGGCAGGGGAGAAGGGGTCCCACGGCAGGGCCCTCAGAGCCCGGCAGGCCCAGTCGTGTGTCACAAGCATTTAGGCCCAGTCCAAAGTGCTCCTTCCTTGTCTGCACAGCTGCCCAAACTCTCACCTTTCCACTCAGGCCGCCCTCTTACTTGAAGTGTGTGTGGAACCGGTCCGCGCAGTACACCTCGATGCAAAGCTAACCATAGGTCTGGGCATCATAGCTTCCTGCCAGGTGACCGAATTTCGCAGGCAGATGGGTCGTGGGACACACGTGGGGAGACTCCTGCCCAGGCCACAGGCCGCCCAAAGCCACTATCCCAGATCGGGGGCAGCAAAGCAGTCCTGTCTGAGTCCCAGGCTCTAGAGGGAGTAGTGGACCAACACTTGTAGAAAAAGGGGTCCTCGCGGGTAACTCATTGGAGGGACACAAAAAATCTTTGAGGACTTTCTGCTGAAGCTTACGAGCGTTCACACCTAAGCCTCTTACAAGGTCAGCTGTTTAGATAAACATGAGCTCATGATCTAAATTTACACAATAATGAAGAAATCAGCTACAAGGGGAGACAAGCAGCAAAAACAATCAATACCAGAATTAGATTCCCTAGGCCAACCATCAGATGTTGGAATAATCAGGTGCAAGGCAGAAAGTATACAGAAAACTGGAACTGAAACAAGGAACAAGGATGTTTTCAAAGACTGGTAGGATCTCTAAAACATTTTTAAAGTACATGTCTTTGATAAAGCTAAATACTCAAAGGTTGTGTAATACTACAGATTCATCATTGAGAAGAGAGAAATTATGCTGTTTTGAAAACTATGGCAGGTCAGATTTTCTGCCTAGTTATATAAGAAGATTTCTCTAAAAAATACACATTATTTCAAAGACTTACAGGCTGTGAAATAAGTTAAGGGTATTTCAAATGGCTTGTGTGCAAAGAAAGGTGAGATGTAGGGAATCACAGAAAGTCGAGGGGAAAATAGGTCAATATATACATTGCTATATGGTGAACTAAGACTTAGGCCAGCCACAATGTAGAGGACCTGACCCTTAGAAACTTACAAGTAAGCTGGAATCTTGAAAAGTTCAAATCTTTATAAGTAAAAAGATTTTTTAAAATGAATAACCAAGTGTTTTAATTGACATCAGAAGATCAAAACAATAAACCTGAGAACATAGAAGAAATATAAATAAAGATATTAGCAGAACTTAATACAATATAAAACGTATAAAATTCAGCTGATGTAGTAAGTCCAAATAATATTCTTTGACAAGATTAAAAGACACACTTTGATTAAGGAAAACCAAAACATAAGTAAAGAATATACAGAAAGAATCAGGACAATGTTATAGCAGAGAGTATATGAAATGCCAGTAAATTTGAAAGTTTGTTTAAAGTGGACCAGTTCCTAGCTCCTAAAATTTACCAAAACTGACACAAGAGGAAATCATTTAAGGTCATCATGTCAGCCCTTGGCATTCTCCGAATGCCCTGGACTCAGAATGCAGCATCTTTAGTCCATGGTAACCTGCGGAGAGGGGGCGGGGCTGAGGGAGTTTGGACCACTGCCCTCACAGAGGGAGTGGGTGTGGCCATCTCTGCTGTGACTAAACAAAGGGCAGGGGAGCAGGGGGCCCAGGGCAGGGCCGTCAGAGCCCGGCAGGCCCAGTGGGGTGTCACAAGCATTTAGGCCCAGGACAAAGGGCGCCTTCATTGTCTGCACAGCGGCACAAACTCTCACCTTTCCACTCAGGCCGCCCTCTTACTTGAAGTGTGTGTGGAACCTGTCCGCGCAGTACACCTCGCTGCACAGCTAACCATAGGTCTGGGCATCGTAGCTTCCTGCCAGTTGACCGAAGTTCGCAGGCAGATTGGTCCCTGGGACACACGCAGAGAGGCTCCTGCCCCGGCCACAGGCCACCCACTGCCACTGCCACAGATCGTGGGGCACAAAGCAGCCCTGTCTGAGGCCGTGCCTCTAGAGGGAGTAGTGGACCCACACTTGTAGTCAACGGTGTCCTCGCGGGCAACTCATTGGAGGGACACAAATAAATCTTTGCGGACTTTCTGATGAAACTTACGAGTGTTCACACCTAAGCCTCTTACAAAGTCAGATGTTTAGCTAAACATGAGCTCATGATCAAATTTTACACAATAATGAAGAAATCAGCTACAGGGGGAGACAATCAGCAAAAACAATCAATACCAGAATTAGATTCCCTAGACCATCGATCAGACGTTGGAATAATCAGGTGCAAGGCAGAAAATATACATAAAACTGGAACTGAAACAAGGAACAAGGAGGTTTTCAAAGACTGGTAGGATCTCTAAAACATTTTTAAAGTACATGTCATTGATAAAGCTAAATACTCAAATGTTGTGTAATACAACAGATTCATCATTGAGAAGAGTGAAATTATGCTGTTTTGAAAATTATGGCAGGTCAGATTTTCTGCCTAAATATATAAGAAGATTTCTCTGAAAACTACACATTATTTCAAAGACTTATTGGCTGTGAAATAAGTTAAGGTTATTTCAAATGGCTTGTCTGCAAAGAAAGGTGAGATGTAGGAAATCACAGAAAGTCGAGGGGAAAATAGGTCAATATATACTTTGCTATATTGGAACTAAGCTTTTGGCCAGCCACATTGTAGAGGACCTGACCCTTAGAAACTTCCAAGTAAGCTGGAATCTTTAAACATTCAAATCTTTATAAGTAAAAAGTTTTATTAAAATGAATAACCAAGTGTTTTAATTGACATCAGAAGATCAAAACAATAAACCCTGAGAAAATGGAAAAAAAATAAATAAAGATATGAGCAGAACTTAATACCATAGAAAACGTATAAAATTCAGTTGAGGTAGTAAGTCCAAAGAATATTCTTTGACAAGATTTAAAAGACACACTTTGATTAAGGAAAAACAAAACATAAGTAAAGAATATACAGAAAGAATCAGGACAATGTTATAGCAGAGAATATCTGAAATGCCAGTAAATTTGAACATTTGTGTAAAGTGGACCATTTCCTAGCTCCTAAAGTTTACCAAAATTGACACAAGAGGAAATCATTTAAGGTCATCATGTCTGCCCTTGGCATTCTCGGAACGCCCTGGCCTCAGAATGCAGCATCTGTAGTCCATGGTAACCTGCGGAGAGGGGCGGGGCTGAGGGAGGTTGGAACACTGCCTTCACTGAGGGAGTGGGTGGGGCCATCTCTGCTGTGACTGAACAAAGGGCAGGGGAGAAGGGGTCCCACGGCAGGGCCCTCAGAGCCCGGCAGGCCCAGTCGTGTGTCACAAGCATTTAGACCCAGTCCAAAGTGCTCCTTCCTTGTCTGCACAGCTGCCCAAACTCTCACCTTTCCACTCAGGCCGCCCTCTTACTTGAAGTGTGTGTGGAACCGGTCCGCGCAGTACACCTCGATGCAAAGCTAACCATAGGTCTGGGCATCATAGCTTCCTGCCAGGTGACCGAATTTCGCAGGCAGATGGGTCGTGGGACACACGTGGGGAGACTCCTGCCCAGGCCACAGGCCGCCCAAAGCCACTATCCCAGATCGGGGGCAGCAAAGCAGTCCTGTCTGAGTCCCAGGCTCTAGAGGGAGTAGTGGACCAACACTTGTAGAAAAAGGGGTCCTCGCGGGTAACTCATTGGAGGGACACAAAAAATCTTTGAGGACTTTCTGCTGAAGCTTACGAGCGTTCACACCTAAGCCTCTTACAAGGTCAGCTGTTTAGATAAACATGAGCTCATGATCTAAATTTACACAATAATGAAGAAATCAGCTACAAGGGGAGACAAGCAGCAAAAACAATCAATACCAGAATTAGATTCCCTAGGCCAACCATCAGATGTTGGAATAATCAGGTGCAAGGCAGAAAGTATACAGAAAACTGGAACTGAAACAAGGAACAAGGATGTTTTCAAAGACTGGTAGGATCTCTAAAACATTTTTAAAGTACATGTCTTTGATAAAGCTAAATACTCAAAGGTTGTGTAATACTACAGATTCATCATTGAGAAGAGAGAAATTATGCTGTTTTGAAAACTATGGCAGGTCAGATTTTCTGCCTAATTATATAAGAAAATTTCTCTAAAAAATACACATTATTTCAAAGACTTACAGGCTGTGAAATAAGTTAAGGGTATTTCAAATGGCTTGTGTGCAAAGAAAGGTGAGATGTAGGGAATCACAGAAAGTCGAGGGGAAAATAGGTCAATATATACATTGCTATATGGTGAACTAAGACTTAGGCCAGCCACAATGTAGAGGACCTGACCCTTAGAAACTTACAAGTAAGCTGGAATCTTGAAAAGTTCAAATCTTTATAAGTAAAAAGATTTTTTAAAATGAATAACCAAGTGTTTTAATTGACATCAGAAGATCAAAACAATAAACCTGAGAACATAGAAGAAATATAAATAAAGATATTAGCAGAACTTAATACAATATAAAACGTATAAAATTCAGCTGATGTAGTAAGTCCAAATAATATTCTTTGACAAGATTAAAAGACACACTTTGATTAAGGAAAACCAAAACATAAGTAAAGAATATACAGAAAGAATCAGGACAATGTTATAGCAGAGAGTATATGAAATGCCAGTAAATTTGAAAGTTTGTTTAAAGTGGACCAGTTCCTAGCTCCTAAAATTTACCAAAACTGACACAAGAGGAAATCATTTAAGGTCATCATGTCAGCCCTTGGCATTCTCCGAATGCCCTGGACTCAGAATGCAGCATCTTTAGTCCATGGTAACCTGCGGAGAGGGGGCGGGGCTGAGGGAGTTTGGACCACTGCCCTCACAGAGGGAGTGGGTGTGGCCATCTCTGCTGTGACTAAACAAAGGGCAGGGGAGCAGGGGGCCCAGGGCAGGGCCGTCAGAGCCCGGCAGGCCCAGTGGGGTGTCACAAGCATTTAGGCCCAGGACAAAGGGCGCCTTCATTGTCTGCACAGCGGCACAAACTCTCACCTTTCCACTCAGGCCGCCCTCTTACTTGAAGTGTGTGTGGAACCTGTCCGCGCAGTACACCTCGCTGCACAGCTAACCATAGGTCTGGGCATCGTAGCTTCCTGCCAGTTGACCGAAGTTCGCAGGCAGATTGGTCCCTGGGACACACGCAGAGAGGCTCCTGCCCCGGCCACAGGCCACCCACTGCCACTGCCACAGATCGTGGGGCACAAAGCAGCCCTGTCTGAGGCCGTGCCTCTAGAGGGAGTAGTGGACCCACACTTGTAGTCAACGGTGTCCTCGCGGGCAACTCATTGGAGGGACACAAATAAATCTTTGCGGACTTTCTGATGAAACTTACGAGTGTTCACACCTAAGCCTCTTACAAAGTCAGATGTTTAGCTAAACATGAGCTCATGATCAAATTTTACACAATAATGAAGAAATCAGCTACAGGGGGAGACAATCAGCAAAAACAATCAATACCAGAATTAGATTCCCTAGACCATCGATCAGACGTTGGAATAATCAGGTGCAAGGCAGAAAATATACATAAAACTGGAACTGAAACAAGGAACAAGGAGGTTTTCAAAGACTGGTAGGATCTCTAAAACATTTTTAAAGTACATGTCATTGATAAAGCTAAATACTCAAATGTTGTGTAATACAACAGATTCATCATTGAGAAGAGTGAAATTATGCTGTTTTGAAAATTATGGCAGGTCAGATTTTCTGCCTAAATATATAAGAAGATTTCTCTGAAAACTACACATTATTTCAAAGACTTATTGGCTGTGAAATAAGTTAAGGTTATTAGAAATGGCTTGTCTGCAAAGAAAGGTGAGATGTAGGAAATCACAGAAAGTCGAGGGGAAAATAGGTCAATATATACTTTGCTATATTGGAACTAAGCTTTTGGCCAGCCACATTGTAGAGGACCTGACCCTTAGAAACTTCCAAGTAAGCTGGAATCTTTAAACATTCAAATCTTTATAAGTAAAAAGTTTTATTAAAATGAATAACCAAGTGTTTTAATTGACATCAGAAGATCAAAACAATAAACCCTGAGAACATAGAAAAAAGATAAATAAAGATATGAGCAGAACTTAATACCACAGAAAACGTATAAAATTCAGTTGAGGTAGTAAGTCCAAAGAATATTCTTTGACATGATTTAAAAGACACACTTTGATTAAGGAAAACCAAAACATAAGTAAAGAATATACAGAAAGAATCAGGACAATGTTATAGCAGAGAATATATGAAATGCCAGTAAATTTGAACATTTGTGTAAAGTGGACCATTTCCTAGCTCCTAAAGTTTACCAAAATTGACACAAGAGGAAATCATTTAAGGTCATCATGTCTGACTTGGCATTCTTGGAACGCCCTGGCCTCAGAATGCAGCATCTGTAGTCCATGGTAACCTGCGGAGAGGGGGCGGGGCTGAGGGAGGTTGGAACACTGACTTCACTGAGGGAGTGGGTGGGGCCATCTCTGCTGTGACTGAACAAAGGGCAGGGGAGAAGGGGGCCAACGGCAGGGCCCTCAGAGCCCGGCAGGCCCAGTCGTGTGTCACAAGCATTTAGGCCCAGGCCAAAGTGCGCCTTCTTTGTCTGCACAGCTGCCCAAACTCTCACCTTCCACTCAGGCCGCCCTCTTACTTGAAGTGTGTGTGGAACCGGTCCGCGCAGTACACCTCGATGCAAAGCTAACCATAGGTCTGTGCATAATAGCTTCCTGCCAGGTGACCGAAGTTCGCAGGCAGATGGGTCATGGGACACACGTGGGGAGCCTCCTGCCCAGGCTACAGGCCGCCCAAAGCCACTATCCCAGATCGGGGGCAGCAAAGCAGTCCTGTCTGATTCCCAGCCACTAGAGGGATTAGTGGACCAACACTTGTAGAAAACGGGGTCTGCGCGGGTAACTCATTGGAGGGACACAAAAAAATCATTGTGGACTTTCTGCTGAAGCTTACGATCGTTCACACCTAAGCCTCTTACAAGGTCAGCTGTTTAGCTAAACATGAGCTCATGATCTAAATTTACACAATAATGAAGAAATCAGCTACAAGGGGAGACAAGCAGCAAAAACAATCAATACCAGAATTAGATTCCCTAGGCCAACCATCAGATGTTGGAACATTCATTTGCAAGGCAGATAGGATACACAAAACTGGAACTGAAACAAGGAACAAGGATGTTTTCAAAGACTGGTAGGATCTCTAAAACATTTTTAAAGTACATGTCATTGATAAAGCTAAATACTCAATGGTTGTGTAATACAACAGATTCATCATTGAGAAGAGTGAAATTATGCTATTTGAAAATTATGGCAGGTCAGATTTTCTGCCTAAATATATAAGAAGATTTCTCTGAAAAATGCACATTATTTCAAAGACTTATTGGCTGTGAAATAAGTTAAGTTTATTTCAAATGGCTTGTCTGCAAAGAAAGGTGAGATGTAGGAAATCACAGAAAGTCGAGGGGAAAATTGGTCAATATATACTTTGCTATATTGTGTACTAAGCCTTTGGCCAGCCACAATGTAGAGGACCTGACCCTTAGAAACTTACAAGTAAGCTGGAATCTTTAAAAATTCAAATCTTTATAAGTAAAAAGATTTATTAAAATGAATAACCAAGTGTTTTAATTGACATCAGAAGATCAAAACAATAATACCTGAGAAAATGGAAAAAAAAATAAATAAAGATATGAGCAGAACTTAATACCATAGAAAACGTATAAAATTCAGTTGAGGTAGTAAGTCCAAAGAATATTCTTTGACAAGATTTAAAAGACACACTTTGATTAAGGAAAAACAAAACATAAGTAAAGAATATACAGAAAGAATCAGGACAATGTTATAGCAGAGAATATCTGAAATGCCAGTAAATTTGAACATTTGTGTAAAGTGGACCATTTCCTAGCTCCTAAAGTTTACCAAAATTGACACAAGAGGAAATCATTTAAGGTCATCATGTCTGCCCTTGGCATTCTCGGAACGCCCTGGCCTCAGAATGCAGCATCTGTAGTCCATGGTAACCTGCGGAGAGGGGCGGGGCTGAGGGAGGTTGGAACACTGCCTTCACTGAGGGAGTGGGTTGGGCCATCTCTGCTGTGACTGAACAAAGGGCAGGGGAGAAGGGGTCCCACGGCAGGGCCCTCAGAGCCCGGCAGGCCCAGTCGTGTGTCACAAGCATTTAGGCCCAGTCCAAAGTGCGCCTTCCTTGTCTGCACAGCTGCCCAAACTCTCACCTTTCCACTCAGGCCGCCCTCTTACTTGAAGTGTGTGTGGAACCGGTCCGCGCAGTACACCTCGATGCAAAGCTAACCATAGGTCTGGGCATCATAGCTTCCTGCCAGGTGACCGAATTTCGCAGGCAGATGGGTCGTGGGACACACGTGGGGAGACTCCTGCCCAGGCCACAGGCCGCCCAAAGCCACTATCCCAGATCGGGGGCAGCAAAGCAGTCCTGTCTGAGTCCCAGGCTCTAGAGGGAGTAGTGGACCAACACTTGTAGAAAAAGGGGTCCTCGCGGGTAACTCATTGGAGGGACACAAAAAATCTTTGAGGACTTTCTGCTGAAGCTTACGAGCGTTCACACCTAAGCCTCTTACAAGGTCAGCTGTTTAGATAAACATGAGCTCATGATCTAAATTTACACAATAATGAAGAAATCAGCTACAAGGGGAGACAAGCAGCAAAAACAATCAATACCAGAATTAGATTCCCTAGGCCAACCATCAGATGTTGGAATAATCAGGTGCAAGGCAGAAAGTATACAGAAAACTGGAACTGAAACAAGGAACAAGGATGTTTTCAAAGACTGGTAGGATCTCTAAAACATTTTTAAAGTACATGTCTTTGATAAAGCTAAATACTCAAAGGTTGTGTAATACTACAGATTCATCATTGAGAAGAGAGAAATTATGCTGTTTTGAAAACTATGGCAGGTCAGATTTTCTGCCTAATTATATAAGAAGATTTCTCTAAAAAATACACATTATTTCAAAGACTTATAGGCTGTGAAATAAGTTAAGGGTATTTCAAATGGCTTGTGTGCAAAGAAAGGTGAGATGTAGGGAATCACAGAAAGTCGAGGGGAAAATAGGTCAATATATACATTGCTATATGGTGAACTAAGACTTAGGCCAGCCACAATGTAGAGGACCTGACCCTTAGAAACTTACAAGTAAGCTGGAATCTTGAAAAGTTCAAATCTTTATAAGTAAAAAGATTTTTTAAAATGAATAACCAAGTGTTTTAATTGACATCAGAAGATCAAAACAATAAACCTGAGAACATAGAAGAAATATAAATAAAGATATTAGCAGAACTTAATACAATATAAAACGTATAAAATTCAGCTGATGTAGTAAGTCCAAATAATATTCTTTGACAAGATTAAAAGACACACTTTGATTAAGGAAAACCAAAACATAAGTAAAGAATATACAGAAAGAATCAGGACAATGTTATAGCAGAGAGTATATGAAATGCCAGTAAATTTGAAAGTTTGTTTAAAGTGGACCAGTTCCTAGCTCCTAAAATTTACCAAAACTGACACAAGAGGAAATCATTTAAGGTCATCATGTCAGCCCTTGGCATTCTCCGAATGCCCTGGACTCAGAATGCAGCATCTTTAGTCCATGGTAACCTGCGGAGAGGGGGCGGGGCTGAGGGAGTTTGGACCACTGCCCTCACAGAGGGAGTGGGTGTGGCCATCTCTGCTGTGACTAAACAAAGGGCAGGGGAGCAGGGGGCCCAGGGCAGGGCCGTCAGAGCCCGGCAGGCCCAGTGGGGTGTCACAAGCATTTAGGCCCAGGACAAAGGGCGCCTTCATTGTCTGCACAGCGGCACAAACTCTCACCTTTCCACTCAGGCCGCCCTCTTACTTGAAGTGTGTGTGGAACCTGTCCGCGCAGTACACCTCGCTGCACAGCTAACCATAGGTCTGGGCATCGTAGCTTCCTGCCAGTTGACCGAAGTTCGCAGGCAGATTGGTCCCTGGGACACACGCAGAGAGGCTCCTGCCCCGGCCACAGGCCACCCACTGCCACTGCCACAGATCGTGGGGCACAAAGCAGCCCTGTCTGAGGCCGTGCCTCTAGAGGGAGTAGTGGACCCACACTTGTAGTCAACGGTGTCCTCGCGGGCAACTCATTGGAGGGACACAAATAAATCTTTGCGGACTTTCTGATGAAACTTACGAGTGTTCACACCTAAGCCTCTTACAAAGTCAGATGTTTAGCTAAACATGAGCTCATGATCAAATTTTACACAATAATGAAGAAATCAGCTACAGGGGGAGACAATCAGCAAAAACAATCAATACCAGAATTAGATTCCCTAGACCATCGATCAGACGTTGGAATAATCAGGTGCAAGGCAGAAAATATACATAAAACTGGAACTGAAACAAGGAACAAGGAGGTTTTCAAAGACTGGTAGGATCTCTAAAACATTTTTAAAGTACATGTCATTGATAAAGCTAAATACTCAAATGTTGTGTAATACAACAGATTCATCATTGAGAAGAGTGAAATTATGCTGTTTTGAAAATTATGGCAGGTCAGATTTTCTGCCTAAATATATAAGAAGATTTCTCTGAAAACTACACATTATTTCAAAGACTTATTGGCTGTGAAATAAGTTAAGGTTATTTGAAATGGCTTGTCTGCAAAGAAAGGTGAGATGTAGGAAATCACAGAAAGTCGAGGGGAAAATAGGTCAATATATACTTTGCTATATTGGAACTAAGCTTTTGGCCAGCCACATTGTAGAGGACCTGACCCTTAGAAACTTCCAAGTAAGCTGGAATCTTTAAACATTCAAATCTTTATAAGTAAAAAGTTTTATTAAAATGAATAACCAAGTGTTTTAATTGACATCAGAAGATCAAAACAATAAACCCTGAGAACATAGAAAAAAGATAAATAAAGATATGAGCAGAACTTAATACCACAGAAAACGTATAAAATTCAGTTGAGGTAGTAAGTCCAAAGAATATTCTTTGACAAGATTTAAAAGACACACTTTGATTAAGGAAAACCAAAACATAAGTAAAGAATATACAGAAAGAATCAGGACAATGTTATAGCAGAGAATATATGAAATGCCAGTAAATTTGAACATTTGTGTAAAGTGGACCATTTCCTAGCTCCTAAAGTTTACCAAAATTGACACAAGAGGAAATCATTTAAGGTCATCATGTCTGACTTGGCATTCTTGGAACGCCCTGGCCTCAGAATGCAGCATCTGTAGTCCATGGTAACCTGCGGAGAGGGGGCGGGGCTGAGGGAGGTTGGAACACTGACTTCACTGAGGGAGTGGGTGGGGCCATCTCTGCTGTGACTGAACAAAGGGCAGGGGAGAAGGGGGCCAACGGCAGGGCCCTCAGAGCCCGGCAGGCCCAGTCGTGTGTCACAAGCATTTAGGCCCAGGCCAAAGTGCGCCTTCTTTGTCTGCACAGCTGCCCAAACTCTCACCTTCCACTCAGGCCGCCCTCTTACTTGAAGTGTGTGTGGAACCGGTCCGCGCAGTACACCTCGATGCAAAGCTAACCATAGGTCTGTGCATAATAGCTTCCTGCCAGGTGACCGAAGTTCGCAGGCAGATGGGTCATGGGACACACGTGGGGAGCCTCCTGCCCAGGCTACAGGCCGCCCAAAGCCACTATCCCAGATCGGGGGCAGCAAAGCAGTCCTGTCTGATTCCCAGCCACTAGAGGGATTAGTGGACCAACACTTGTAGAAAACGGGGTCTGCGCGGGTAACTCATTGGAGGGACACAAAAAAATCATTGTGGACTTTCTGCTGAAGCTTACGATCGTTCACACCTAAGCCTCTTACAAGGTCAGCTGTTTAGCTAAACATGAGCTCATGATCTAAATTTACACAATAATGAAGAAATCAGCTACAAGGGGAGACAAGCAGCAAAAACAATCAATACCAGAATTAGATTCCCTAGGCCAACCATCAGATGTTGGAACATTCATTTGCAAGGCAGATAGGATACACAAAACTGGAACTGAAACAAGGAACAAGGATGTTTTCAAAGACTGGTAGGATCTCTAAAACATTTTTAAAGTACATGTCATTGATAAAGCTAAATACTCAATGGTTGTGTAATACAACAGATTCATCATTGAGAAGAGTGAAATTATGCTATTTGAAAATTATGGCAGGTCAGATTTTCTGCCTAAATATATAAGAAGATTTCTCTGAAAAATGCACATTATTTCAAAGACTTATTGGCTGTGAAATAAGTTAAGTTTATTTCAAATGGCTTGTCTGCAAAGAAAGGTGAGATGTAGGAAATCACAGAAAGTCGAGGGGAAAATTGGTCAATATATACTTTGCTATATTGTGAACTAAGCCTTTGGCCAGCCACAATGTAGAGGACCTGACCCTTAGAAACTTACAAGTAAGCTGGAATCTTTAAAAATTCAAATCTTTATAAGTAAAAAGATTTATTAAAATGAATAACCAAGTGTTTTAATTGACATCAGAAGATCAAAACAATAATACCTGAGAAAATGGAAAAAAAATAAATAAAGATATGAGCAGAACTTAATACCATAGAAAACGTATAAAATTCAGTTGAGGTAGTAAGTCCAAAGAATATTCTTTGACAAGATTTAAAAGACACACTTTGATTAAGGAAAAACAAAACATAAGTAAAGAATATACAGAAAGAATCAGGACAATGTTATAGCAGAGAATATCTGAAATGCCAGTAAATTTGAACATTTGTGTAAAGTGGACCATTTCCTAGCTCCTAAAGTTTACCAAAATTGACACAAGAGGAAATCATTTAAGGTCATCATGTCTGCCCTTGGCATTCTCGGAACGCCCTGGCCTCAGAATGCAGCATCTGTAGTCCATGGTAACCTGCGGAGAGGGGCGGGGCTGAGGGAGGTTGGAACACTGCCTTCACTGAGGGAGTGGGTGGGGCCATCTCTGCTGTGACTGAACAAAGGGCAGGGGAGAAGGGGTCCCACGGCAGGGCCCTCAGAGCCCGGCAGGCCCAGTCGTGTGTCACAAGCATTTAGGCCCAGTCCAAAGTGCGCCTTCCTTGTCTGCACAGCTGCCCAAACTCTCACCTTTCCACTCAGGCCGCCCTCTTACTTGAAGTGTGTGTGGAACCGGTCCGCGCAGTACACCTCGATGCAAAGCTAACCATAGGTCTGGGCATCATAGCTTCCTGCCAGGTGACCGAATTTCGCAGGCAGATGGGTCGTGGGACACACGTGGGGAGACTCCTGCCCAGGCCACAGGCCGCCCAAAGCCACTATCCCAGATCGGGGGCAGCAAAGCAGTCCTGTCTGAGTCCCAGGCTCTAGAGGGAGTAGTGGACCAACACTTGTAGAAAAAGGGGTCCTCGCGGGTAACTCATTGGAGGGACACAAAAAATCTTTGAGGACTTTCTGCTGAAGCTTACGAGCGTTCACACCTAAGCCTCTTACAAGGTCAGCTGTTTAGATAAACATGAGCTCATGATCTAAATTTACACAATAATGAAGAAATCAGCTACAAGGGGAGACAAGCAGCAAAAACAATCAATACCAGAATTAGATTCCCTAGGCCAACCATCAGATGTTGGAATAATCAGGTGCAAGGCAGAAAGTATACAGAAAACTGGAACTGAAACAAGGAACAAGGATGTTTTCAAAGACTGGTAGGATCTCTAAAACATTTTTAAAGTACATGTCTTTGATAAAGCTAAATACTCAAAGGTTGTGTAATACTACAGATTCATCATTGAGAAGAGAGAAATTATGCTGTTTTGAAAACTATGGCAGGTCAGATTTTCTGCCTAATTATATAAGAAGATTTCTCTAAAAAATACACATTATTTCAAAGACTTACAGGCTGTGAAATAAGTTAAGGGTATTTCAAATGGCTTGTGTGCAAAGAAAGGTGAGATGTAGGGAATCACAGAAAGTCGAGGGGAAAATAGGTCAATATATACATTGCTATATGGTGAACTAAGACTTAGGCCAGCCACAATGTAGAGGACCTGACCCTTAGAAACTTACAAGTAAGCTGGAATCTTGAAAAGTTCAAATCTTTATAAGTAAAAAGATTTTTTAAAATGAATAACCAAGTGTTTTAATTGACATCAGAAGATCAAAACAATAAACCTGAGAACATAGAAGAAATATAAATAAAGATATTAGCAGAACTTAATACAATATAAAACGTATAAAATTCAGCTGATGTAGTAAGTCCAAATAATATTCTTTGACAAGATTAAAAGACACACTTTGATTAAGGAAAACCAAAACATAAGTAAAGAATATACAGAAAGAATCAGGACAATGTTATAGCAGAGAGTATATGAAATGCCAGTAAATTTGAAAGTTTGTTTAAAGTGGACCAGTTCCTAGCTCCTAAAATTTACCAAAACTGACACAAGAGGAAATCATTTAAGGTCATCATGTCAGCCCTTGGCATTCTCCGAATGCCCTGGACTCAGAATGCAGCATCTTTAGTCCATGGTAACCTGCGGAGAGGGGGCGGGGCTGAGGGAGTTTGGACCACTGCCCTCACAGAGGGAGTGGGTGTGGCCATCTCTGCTGTGACTAAACAAAGGGCAGGGGAGCAGGGGGCCCAGGGCAGGGCCGTCAGAGCCCGGCAGGCCCAGTGGGGTGTCACAAGCATTTAGGCCCAGGACAAAGGGCGCCTTCATTGTCTGCACAGCGGCACAAACTCTCACCTTTCCACTCAGGCCGCCCTCTTACTTGAAGTGTGTGTGGAACCTGTCCGCGCAGTACACCTCGCTGCACAGCTAACCATAGGTCTGGGCATCGTAGCTTCCTGCCAGTTGACCGAAGTTCGCAGGCAGATTGGTCCCTGGGACACACGCAGAGAGGCTCCTGCCCCGGCCACAGGCCACCCACTGCCACTGCCACAGATCGTGGGGCACAAAGCAGCCCTGTCTGAGGCCGTGCCTCTAGAGGGAGTAGTGGACCCACACTTGTAGTCAACGGTGTCCTCGCGGGCAACTCATTGGAGGGACACAAATAAATCTTTGCGGACTTTCTGATGAAACTTACGAGTGTTCACACCTAAGCCTCTTACAAAGTCAGATGTTTAGCTAAACATGAGCTCATGATCAAATTTTACACAATAATGAAGAAATCAGCTACAGGGGGAGACAATCAGCAAAAACAATCAATACCAGAATTAGATTCCCTAGACCATCGATCAGACGTTGGAATAATCAGGTGCAAGGCAGAAAATATACATAAAACTGGAACTGAAACAAGGAACAAGGAGGTTTTCAAAGACTGGTAGGATCTCTAAAACATTTTTAAAGTACATGTCATTGATAAAGCTAAATACTCAAATGTTGTGTAATACAACAGATTCATCATTGAGAAGAGTGAAATTATGCTGTTTTGAAAATTATGGCAGGTCAGATTTTCTGCCTAAATATATAAGAAGATTTCTCTGAAAACTACACATTATTTCAAAGACTTATTGGCTGTGAAATAAGTTAAGGTTATTTCAAATGGCTTGTCTGCAAAGAAAGGTGAGATGTAGGAAATCACAGAAAGTCGAGGGGAAAATAGGTCAATATATACTTTGCTATATTGGAACTAAGCTTTTGGCCAGCCACATTGTAGAGGACCTGACCCTTAGAAACTTCCAAGTAAGCTGGAATCTTTAAACATTCAAATCTTTATAAGTAAAAAGTTTTATTAAAATGAATAACCAAGTGTTTTAATTGACATCAGAAGATCAAAACAATAAACCCTGAGAAAATGGAAAAAAAATAAATAAAGATATGAGCAGAACTTAATACCATAGAAAACGTATAAAATTCAGTTGAGGTAGTAAGTCCAAAGAATATTCTTTGACAAGATTTAAAAGACACACTTTGATTAAGGAAAAACAAAACATAAGTAAAGAATATACAGAAAGAATCAGGACAATGTTATAGCAGAGAATATCTGAAATGCCAGTAAATTTGAACATTTGTGTAAAGTGGACCATTTCCTAGCTCCTAAAGTTTACCAAAATTGACACAAGAGGAAATCATTTAAGGTCATCATGTCTGCCCTTGGCATTCTCGGAACTCCCTGGCCTCAGAATGCAGCATCTGTAGTCCATGGTAACCTGCGGAGAGGGGCGGGGCTGAGGGAGGTTGGAACACTGCCTTCACTGAGGGAGTGGGTGGGGCCATCTCTGCTGTGACTGAACAAAGGGCAGGGGAGAAGGGGTCCCACGGCAGGGCCCTCAGAGCCCGGCAGGCCCAGTCGTGTGTCACAAGCATTTAGGCCCAGTCCAAAGTGCTCCTTCCTTGTCTGCACAGCTGCCCAAACTCTCACCTTTCCACTCAGGCCGCCCTCTTACTTGAAGTGTGTGTGGAACCGGTCCGCGCAGTACACCTCGATGCAAAGCTAACCATAGGTCTGGGCATCATAGCTTCCTGCCAGGTGACCGAATTTCGCAGGCAGATGGGTCGTGGGACACACGTGGGGAGACTCCTGCCCAGGCCACAGGCCGCCCAAAGCCACTATCCCAGATCGGGGGCAGCAAAGCAGTCCTGTCTGAGTCCCAGGCTCTAGAGGGAGTAGTGGACCAACACTTGTAGAAAAAGGGGTCCTCGCGGGTAACTCATTGGAGGGACACAAAAAATCTTTGAGGACTTTCTGCTGAAGCTTACGAGCGTTCACACCTAAGCCTCTTACAAGGTCAGCTGTTTAGATAAACATGAGCTCATGATCTAAATTTACACAATAATGAAGAAATCAGCTACAAGGGGAGACAAGCAGCAAAAACAATCAATACCAGAATTAGATTCCCTAGGCCAACCATCAGATGTTGGAATAATCAGGTGCAAGGCAGAAAGTATACAGAAAACTGGAACTGAAACAAGGAACAAGGATGTTTTCAAAGACTGGTAGGATCTCTAAAACATTTTTAAAGTACATGTCTTTGATAAAGCTAAATACTCAAAGGTTGTGTAATACTACAGATTCATCATTGAGAAGAGAGAAATTATGCTGTTTTGAAAACTATGGCAGGTCAGATTTTCTGCCTAGTTATATAAGAAGATTTCTCTAAAAAATACACATTATTTCAAAGACTTACAGGCTGTGAAATAAGTTAAGGGTATTTCAAATGGCTTGTGTGCAAAGAAAGGTGAGATGTAGGGAATCACAGAAAGTCGAGGGGAAAATAGGTCAATATATACATTGCTATATGGTGAACTAAGACTTAGGCCAGCCACAATGTAGAGGACCTGACCCTTAGAAACTTACAAGTAAGCTGGAATCTTGAAAAGTTCAAATCTTTATAAGTAAAAAGATTTTTTAAAATGAATAACCAAGTGTTTTAATTGACATCAGAAGATCAAAACAATAAACCTGAGAACATAGAAGAAATATAAATAAAGATATTAGCAGAACTTAATACAATATAAAACGTATAAAATTCAGCTGATGTAGTAAGTCCAAATAATATTCTTTGACAAGATTAAAAGACACACTTTGATTAAGGAAAACCAAAACATAAGTAAAGAATATACAGAAAGAATCAGGACAATGTTATAGCAGAGAGTATATGAAATGCCAGTAAATTTGAAAGTTTGTTTAAAGTGGACCAGTTCCTAGCTCCTAAAATTTACCAAAACTGACACAAGAGGAAATCATTTAAGGTCATCATGTCAGCCCTTGGCATTCTCCGAATGCCCTGGACTCAGAATGCAGCATCTTTAGTCCATGGTAACCTGCGGAGAGGGGGCGGGGCTGAGGGAGTTTGGACCACTGCCCTCACAGAGGGAGTGGGTGTGGCCATCTCTGCTGTGACTAAACAAAGGGCAGGGGAGCAGGGGGCCCAGGGCAGGGCCGTCAGAGCCCGGCAGGCCCAGTGGGGTGTCACAAGCATTTAGGCCCAGGACAAAGGGCGCCTTCATTGTCTGCACAGCGGCACAAACTCTCACCTTTCCACTCAGGCCGCCCTCTTACTTGAAGTGTGTGTGGAACCTGTCCGCGCAGTACACCTCGCTGCACAGCTAACCATAGGTCTGGGCATCGTAGCTTCCTGCCAGTTGACCGAAGTTCGCAGGCAGATTGGTCCCTGGGACACACGCAGAGAGGCTCCTGCCCCGGCCACAGGCCACCCACTGCCACTGCCACAGATCGTGGGGCACAAAGCAGCCCTGTCTGAGGCCGTGCCTCTAGAGGGAGTAGTGGACCCACACTTGTAGTCAACGGTGTCCTCGCGGGCAACTCATTGGAGGGACACAAATAAATCTTTGCGGACTTTCTGATGAAACTTACGAGTGTTCACACCTAAGCCTCTTACAAAGTCAGATGTTTAGCTAAACATGAGCTCATGATCAAATTTTACACAATAATGAAGAAATCAGCTACAGGGGGAGACAATCAGCAAAAACAATCAATACCAGAATTAGATTCCCTAGACCATCGATCAGACGTTGGAATAATCAGGTGCAAGGCAGAAAATATACATAAAACTGGAACTGAAACAAGGAACAAGGAGGTTTTCAAAGACTGGTAGGATCTCTAAAACATTTTTAAAGTACATGTCATTGATAAAGCTAAATACTCAAATGTTGTGTAATACAACAGATTCATCATTGAGAAGAGTGAAATTATGCTGTTTTGAAAATTATGGCAGGTCAGATTTTCTGCCTAAATATATAAGAAGATTTCTCTGAAAACTACACATTATTTCAAAGACTTATTGGCTGTGAAATAAGTTAAGGTTATTTCAAATGGCTTGTCTGCAAAGAAAGGTGAGATGTAGGAAATCACAGAAAGTCGAGGGGAAAATAGGTCAATATATACTTTGCTATATTGGAACTAAGCTTTTGGCCAGCCACATTGTAGAGGACCTGACCCTTAGAAACTTCCAAGTAAGCTGGAATCTTTAAACATTCAAATCTTTATAAGTAAAAAGTTTTATTAAAATGAATAACCAAGTGTTTTAATTGACATCAGAAGATCAAAACAATAAACCCTGAGAAAATGGAAAAAAAATAAATAAAGATATGAGCAGAACTTAATACCATAGAAAACGTATAAAATTCAGTTGAGGTAGTAAGTCCAAAGAATATTCTTTGACAAGATTTAAAAGACACACTTTGATTAAGGAAAAACAAAACATAAGTAAAGAATATACAGAAAGAATCAGGACAATGTTATAGCAGAGAATATCTGAAATGCCAGTAAATTTGAACATTTGTGTAAAGTGGACCATTTCCTAGCTCCTAAAGTTTACCAAAATTGACACAAGAGGAAATCATTTAAGGTCATCATGTCTGCCCTTGGCATTCTCGGAACGCCCTGGCCTCAGAATGCAGCATCTGTAGTCCATGGTAACCTGCGGAGAGGGGCGGGGCTGAGGGAGGTTGGAACACTGCCTTCACTGAGGGAGTGGGTGGGGCCATCTCTGCTGTGACTGAACAAAGGGCAGGGGAGAAGGGGTCCCACGGCAGGGCCCTCAGAGCCCGGCAGGCCCAGTCGTGTGTCACAAGCATTTAGGCCCAGTCCAAAGTGCTCCTTCCTTGTCTGCACAGCTGCCCAAACTCTCACCTTTCCACTCAGGCCGCCCTCTTACTTGAAGTGTGTGTGGAACCGGTCCGCGCAGTACACCTCGATGCAAAGCTAACCATAGGTCTGGGCATCATAGCTTCCTGCCAGGTGACCGAATTTCGCAGGCAGATGGGTCGTGGGACACACGTGGGGAGACTCCTGCCCAGGCCACAGGCCGCCCAAAGCCACTATCCCAGATCGGGGGCAGCAAAGCAGTCCTGTCTGAGTCCCAGGCTCTAGAGGGAGTAGTGGACCAACACTTGTAGAAAAAGGGGTCCTCGCGGGTAACTCATTGGAGGGACACAAAAAATCTTTGAGGACTTTCTGCTGAAGCTTACGAGCGTTCACACCTAAGCCTCTTACAAGGTCAGCTGTTTAGATAAACATGAGCTCATGATCTAAATTTACACAATAATGAAGAAATCAGCTACAAGGGGAGACAAGCAGCAAAAACAATCAATACCAGAATTAGATTCCCTAGGCCAACCATCAGATGTTGGAATAATCAGGTGCAAGGCAGAAAGTATACAGAAAACTGGAACTGAAACAAGGAACAAGGATGTTTTCAAAGACTGGTAGGATCTCTAAAACATTTTTAAAGTACATGTCTTTGATAAAGCTAAATACTCAAAGGTTGTGTAATACTACAGATTCATCATTGAGAAGAGAGAAATTATGCTGTTTTGAAAACTATGGCAGGTCAGATTTTCTGCCTAATTATATAAGAAAATTTCTCTAAAAAATACACATTATTTCAAAGACTTACAGGCTGTGAAATAAGTTAAGGGTATTTCAAATGGCTTGTGTGCAAAGAAAGGTGAGATGTAGGGAATCACAGAAAGTCGAGGGGAAAATAGGTCAATATATACATTGCTATATGGTGAACTAAGACTTAGGCCAGCCACAATGTAGAGGACCTGACCCTTAGAAACTTACAAGTAAGCTGGAATCTTGAAAAGTTCAAATCTTTATAAGTAAAAAGATTTTTTAAAATGAATAACCAAGTGTTTTAATTGACATCAGAAGATCAAAACAATAAACCTGAGAACATAGAAGAAATATAAATAAAGATATTAGCAGAACTTAATACAATATAAAACGTATAAAATTCAGCTGATGTAGTAAGTCCAAATAATATTCTTTGACAAGATTAAAAGACACACTTTGATTAAGGAAAACCAAAACATAAGTAAAGAATATACAGAAAGAATCAGGACAATGTTATAGCAGAGAGTATATGAAATGCCAGTAAATTTGAAAGTTTGTTTAAAGTGGACCAGTTCCTAGCTCCTAAAATTTACCAAAACTGACACAAGAGGAAATCATTTAAGGTCATCATGTCAGCCCTTGGCATTCTCCGAATGCCCTGGACTCAGAATGCAGCATCTTTAGTCCATGGTAACCTGCGGAGAGGGGGCGGGGCTGAGGGAGTTTGGACCACTGCCCTCACAGAGGGAGTGGGTGTGGCCATCTCTGCTGTGACTAAACAAAGGGCAGGGGAGCAGGGGGCCCAGGGCAGGGCCGTCAGAGCCCGGCAGGCCCAGTGGGGTGTCACAAGCATTTAGGCCCAGGACAAAGGGCGCCTTCATTGTCTGCACAGCGGCACAAACTCTCACCTTTCCACTCAGGCCGCCCTCTTACTTGAAGTGTGTGTGGAACCTGTCCGCGCAGTACACCTCGCTGCACAGCTAACCATAGGTCTGGGCATCGTAGCTTCCTGCCAGTTGACCGAAGTTCGCAGGCAGATTGGTCCCTGGGACACACGCAGAGAGGCTCCTGCCCCGGCCACAGGCCACCCACTGCCACTGCCACAGATCGTGGGGCACAAAGCAGCCCTGTCTGAGGCCGTGCCTCTAGAGGGAGTAGTGGACCCACACTTGTAGTCAACGGTGTCCTCGCGGGCAACTCATTGGAGGGACACAAATAAATCTTTGCGGACTTTCTGATGAAACTTACGAGTGTTCACACCTAAGCCTCTTACAAAGTCAGATGTTTAGCTAAACATGAGCTCATGATCAAATTTTACACAATAATGAAGAAATCAGCTACAGGGGGAGACAATCAGCAAAAACAATCAATACCAGAATTAGATTCCCTAGACCATCGATCAGACGTTGGAATAATCAGGTGCAAGGCAGAAAATATACATAAAACTGGAACTGAAACAAGGAACAAGGAGGTTTTCAAAGACTGGTAGGATCTCTAAAACATTTTTAAAGTACATGTCATTGATAAAGCTAAATACTCAAATGTTGTGTAATACAACAGATTCATCATTGAGAAGAGTGAAATTATGCTGTTTTGAAAATTATGGCAGGTCAGATTTTCTGCCTAAATATATAAGAAGATTTCTCTGAAAACTACACATTATTTCAAAGACTTATTGGCTGTGAAATAAGTTAAGGTTATTAGAAATGGCTTGTCTGCAAAGAAAGGTGAGATGTAGGAAATCACAGAAAGTCGAGGGGAAAATAGGTCAATATATACTTTGCTATATTGGAACTAAGCTTTTGGCCAGCCACATTGTAGAGGACCTGACCCTTAGAAACTTCCAAGTAAGCTGGAATCTTTAAACATTCAAATCTTTATAAGTAAAAAGTTTTATTAAAATGAATAACCAAGTGTTTTAATTGACATCAGAAGATCAAAACAATAAACCCTGAGAACATAGAAAAAAGATAAATAAAGATATGAGCAGAACTTAATACCACAGAAAACGTATAAAATTCAGTTGAGGTAGTAAGTCCAAAGAATATTCTTTGACATGATTTAAAAGACACACTTTGATTAAGGAAAACCAAAACATAAGTAAAGAATATACAGAAAGAATCAGGACAATGTTATAGCAGAGAATATATGAAATGCCAGTAAATTTGAACATTTGTGTAAAGTGGACCATTTCCTAGCTCCTAAAGTTTACCAAAATTGACACAAGAGGAAATCATTTAAGGTCATCATGTCTGACTTGGCATTCTTGGAACGCCCTGGCCTCAGAATGCAGCATCTGTAGTCCATGGTAACCTGCGGAGAGGGGGCGGGGCTGAGGGAGGTTGGAACACTGACTTCACTGAGGGAGTGGGTGGGGCCATCTCTGCTGTGACTGAACAAAGGGCAGGGGAGAAGGGGGCCAACGGCAGGGCCCTCAGAGCCCGGCAGGCCCAGTCGTGTGTCACAAGCATTTAGGCCCAGGCCAAAGTGCGCCTTCTTTGTCTGCACAGCTGCCCAAACTCTCACCTTCCACTCAGGCCGCCCTCTTACTTGAAGTGTGTGTGGAACCGGTCCGCGCAGTACACCTCGATGCAAAGCTAACCATAGGTCTGTGCATAATAGCTTCCTGCCAGGTGACCGAAGTTCGCAGGCAGATGGGTCATGGGACACACGTGGGGAGCCTCCTGCCCAGGCTACAGGCCGCCCAAAGCCACTATCCCAGATCGGGGGCAGCAAAGCAGTCCTGTCTGATTCCCAGCCACTAGAGGGATTAGTGGACCAACACTTGTAGAAAACGGGGTCTGCGCGGGTAACTCATTGGAGGGACACAAAAAAATCATTGTGGACTTTCTGCTGAAGCTTACGATCGTTCACACCTAAGCCTCTTACAAGGTCAGCTGTTTAGCTAAACATGAGCTCATGATCTAAATTTACACAATAATGAAGAAATCAGCTACAAGGGGAGACAAGCAGCAAAAACAATCAATACCAGAATTAGATTCCCTAGGCCAACCATCAGATGTTGGAACATTCATTTGCAAGGCAGATAGGATACACAAAACTGGAACTGAAACAAGGAACAAGGATGTTTTCAAAGACTGGTAGGATCTCTAAAACATTTTTAAAGTACATGTCATTGATAAAGCTAAATACTCAATGGTTGTGTAATACAACAGATTCATCATTGAGAAGAGTGAAATTATGCTATTTGAAAATTATGGCAGGTCAGATTTTCTGCCTAAATATATAAGAAGATTTCTCTGAAAAATGCACATTATTTCAAAGACTTATTGGCTGTGAAATAAGTTAAGTTTATTTCAAATGGCTTGTCTGCAAAGAAAGGTGAGATGTAGGAAATCACAGAAAGTCGAGGGGAAAATTGGTCAATATATACTTTGCTATATTGTGTACTAAGCCTTTGGCCAGCCACAATGTAGAGGACCTGACCCTTAGAAACTTACAAGTAAGCTGGAATCTTTAAAAATTCAAATCTTTATAAGTAAAAAGATTTATTAAAATGAATAACCAAGTGTTTTAATTGACATCAGAAGATCAAAACAATAATACCTGAGAAAATGGAAAAAAAAATAAATAAAGATATGAGCAGAACTTAATACCATAGAAAACGTATAAAATTCAGTTGAGGTAGTAAGTCCAAAGAATATTCTTTGACAAGATTTAAAAGACACACTTTGATTAAGGAAAAACAAAACATAAGTAAAGAATATACAGAAAGAATCAGGACAATGTTATAGCAGAGAATATCTGAAATGCCAGTAAATTTGAACATTTGTGTAAAGTGGACCATTTCCTAGCTCCTAAAGTTTACCAAAATTGACACAAGAGGAAATCATTTAAGGTCATCATGTCTGCCCTTGGCATTCTCGGAACGCCCTGGCCTCAGAATGCAGCATCTGTAGTCCATGGTAACCTGCGGAGAGGGGCGGGGCTGAGGGAGGTTGGAACACTGCCTTCACTGAGGGAGTGGGTTGGGCCATCTCTGCTGTGACTGAACAAAGGGCAGGGGAGAAGGGGTCCCACGGCAGGGCCCTCAGAGCCCGGCAGGCCCAGTCGTGTGTCACAAGCATTTAGGCCCAGTCCAAAGTGCGCCTTCCTTGTCTGCACAGCTGCCCAAACTCTCACCTTTCCACTCAGGCCGCCCTCTTACTTGAAGTGTGTGTGGAACCGGTCCGCGCAGTACACCTCGATGCAAAGCTAACCATAGGTCTGGGCATCATAGCTTCCTGCCAGGTGACCGAATTTCGCAGGCAGATGGGTCGTGGGACACACGTGGGGAGACTCCTGCCCAGGCCACAGGCCGCCCAAAGCCACTATCCCAGATCGGGGGCAGCAAAGCAGTCCTGTCTGAGTCCCAGGCTCTAGAGGGAGTAGTGGACCAACACTTGTAGAAAAAGGGGTCCTCGCGGGTAACTCATTGGAGGGACACAAAAAATCTTTGAGGACTTTCTGCTGAAGCTTACGAGCGTTCACACCTAAGCCTCTTACAAGGTCAGCTGTTTAGATAAACATGAGCTCATGATCTAAATTTACACAATAATGAAGAAATCAGCTACAAGGGGAGACAAGCAGCAAAAACAATCAATACCAGAATTAGATTCCCTAGGCCAACCATCAGATGTTGGAATAATCAGGTGCAAGGCAGAAAGTATACAGAAAACTGGAACTGAAACAAGGAACAAGGATGTTTTCAAAGACTGGTAGGATCTCTAAAACATTTTTAAAGTACATGTCTTTGATAAAGCTAAATACTCAAAGGTTGTGTAATACTACAGATTCATCATTGAGAAGAGAGAAATTATGCTGTTTTGAAAACTATGGCAGGTCAGATTTTCTGCCTAATTATATAAGAAGATTTCTCTAAAAAATACACATTATTTCAAAGACTTATAGGCTGTGAAATAAGTTAAGGGTATTTCAAATGGCTTGTGTGCAAAGAAAGGTGAGATGTAGGGAATCACAGAAAGTCGAGGGGAAAATAGGTCAATATATACATTGCTATATGGTGAACTAAGACTTAGGCCAGCCACAATGTAGAGGACCTGACCCTTAGAAACTTACAAGTAAGCTGGAATCTTGAAAAGTTCAAATCTTTATAAGTAAAAAGATTTTTTAAAATGAATAACCAAGTGTTTTAATTGACATCAGAAGATCAAAACAATAAACCTGAGAACATAGAAGAAATATAAATAAAGATATTAGCAGAACTTAATACAATATAAAACGTATAAAATTCAGCTGATGTAGTAAGTCCAAATAATATTCTTTGACAAGATTAAAAGACACACTTTGATTAAGGAAAACCAAAACATAAGTAAAGAATATACAGAAAGAATCAGGACAATGTTATAGCAGAGAGTATATGAAATGCCAGTAAATTTGAAAGTTTGTTTAAAGTGGACCAGTTCCTAGCTCCTAAAATTTACCAAAACTGACACAAGAGGAAATCATTTAAGGTCATCATGTCAGCCCTTGGCATTCTCCGAATGCCCTGGACTCAGAATGCAGCATCTTTAGTCCATGGTAACCTGCGGAGAGGGGGCGGGGCTGAGGGAGTTTGGACCACTGCCCTCACAGAGGGAGTGGGTGTGGCCATCTCTGCTGTGACTAAACAAAGGGCAGGGGAGCAGGGGGCCCAGGGCAGGGCCGTCAGAGCCCGGCAGGCCCAGTGGGGTGTCACAAGCATTTAGGCCCAGGACAAAGGGCGCCTTCATTGTCTGCACAGCGGCACAAACTCTCACCTTTCCACTCAGGCCGCCCTCTTACTTGAAGTGTGTGTGGAACCTGTCCGCGCAGTACACCTCGCTGCACAGCTAACCATAGGTCTGGGCATCGTAGCTTCCTGCCAGTTGACCGAAGTTCGCAGGCAGATTGGTCCCTGGGACACACGCAGAGAGGCTCCTGCCCCGGCCACAGGCCACCCACTGCCACTGCCACAGATCGTGGGGCACAAAGCAGCCCTGTCTGAGGCCGTGCCTCTAGAGGGAGTAGTGGACCCACACTTGTAGTCAACGGTGTCCTCGCGGGCAACTCATTGGAGGGACACAAATAAATCTTTGCGGACTTTCTGATGAAACTTACGAGTGTTCACACCTAAGCCTCTTACAAAGTCAGATGTTTAGCTAAACATGAGCTCATGATCAAATTTTACACAATAATGAAGAAATCAGCTACAGGGGGAGACAATCAGCAAAAACAATCAATACCAGAATTAGATTCCCTAGACCATCGATCAGACGTTGGAATAATCAGGTGCAAGGCAGAAAATATACATAAAACTGGAACTGAAACAAGGAACAAGGAGGTTTTCAAAGACTGGTAGGATCTCTAAAACATTTTTAAAGTACATGTCATTGATAAAGCTAAATACTCAAATGTTGTGTAATACAACAGATTCATCATTGAGAAGAGTGAAATTATGCTGTTTTGAAAATTATGGCAGGTCAGATTTTCTGCCTAAATATATAAGAAGATTTCTCTGAAAACTACACATTATTTCAAAGACTTATTGGCTGTGAAATAAGTTAAGGTTATTTGAAATGGCTTGTCTGCAAAGAAAGGTGAGATGTAGGAAATCACAGAAAGTCGAGGGGAAAATAGGTCAATATATACTTTGCTATATTGGAACTAAGCTTTTGGCCAGCCACATTGTAGAGGACCTGACCCTTAGAAACTTCCAAGTAAGCTGGAATCTTTAAACATTCAAATCTTTATAAGTAAAAAGTTTTATTAAAATGAATAACCAAGTGTTTTAATTGACATCAGAAGATCAAAACAATAAACCCTGAGAACATAGAAAAAAGATAAATAAAGATATGAGCAGAACTTAATACCACAGAAAACGTATAAAATTCAGTTGAGGTAGTAAGTCCAAAGAATATTCTTTGACAAGATTTAAAAGACACACTTTGATTAAGGAAAACCAAAACATAAGTAAAGAATATACAGAAAGAATCAGGACAATGTTATAGCAGAGAATATATGAAATGCCAGTAAATTTGAACATTTGTGTAAAGTGGACCATTTCCTAGCTCCTAAAGTTTACCAAAATTGACACAAGAGGAAATCATTTAAGGTCATCATGTCTGACTTGGCATTCTTGGAACGCCCTGGCCTCAGAATGCAGCATCTGTAGTCCATGGTAACCTGCGGAGAGGGGGCGGGGCTGAGGGAGGTTGGAACACTGACTTCACTGAGGGAGTGGGTGGGGCCATCTCTGCTGTGACTGAACAAAGGGCAGGGGAGAAGGGGGCCAACGGCAGGGCCCTCAGAGCCCGGCAGGCCCAGTCGTGTGTCACAAGCATTTAGGCCCAGGCCAAAGTGCGCCTTCTTTGTCTGCACAGCTGCCCAAACTCTCACCTTCCACTCAGGCCGCCCTCTTACTTGAAGTGTGTGTGGAACCGGTCCGCGCAGTACACCTCGATGCAAAGCTAACCATAGGTCTGTGCATAATAGCTTCCTGCCAGGTGACCGAAGTTCGCAGGCAGATGGGTCATGGGACACACGTGGGGAGCCTCCTGCCCAGGCTACAGGCCGCCCAAAGCCACTATCCCAGATCGGGGGCAGCAAAGCAGTCCTGTCTGATTCCCAGCCACTAGAGGGATTAGTGGACCAACACTTGTAGAAAACGGGGTCTGCGCGGGTAACTCATTGGAGGGACACAAAAAAATCATTGTGGACTTTCTGCTGAAGCTTACGATCGTTCACACCTAAGCCTCTTACAAGGTCAGCTGTTTAGCTAAACATGAGCTCATGATCTAAATTTACACAATAATGAAGAAATCAGCTACAAGGGGAGACAAGCAGCAAAAACAATCAATACCAGAATTAGATTCCCTAGGCCAACCATCAGATGTTGGAACATTCATTTGCAAGGCAGATAGGATACACAAAACTGGAACTGAAACAAGGAACAAGGATGTTTTCAAAGACTGGTAGGATCTCTAAAACATTTTTAAAGTACATGTCATTGATAAAGCTAAATACTCAATGGTTGTGTAATACAACAGATTCATCATTGAGAAGAGTGAAATTATGCTATTTGAAAATTATGGCAGGTCAGATTTTCTGCCTAAATATATAAGAAGATTTCTCTGAAAAATGCACATTATTTCAAAGACTTATTGGCTGTGAAATAAGTTAAGTTTATTTCAAATGGCTTGTCTGCAAAGAAAGGTGAGATGTAGGAAATCACAGAAAGTCGAGGGGAAAATTGGTCAATATATACTTTGCTATATTGTGAACTAAGCCTTTGGCCAGCCACAATGTAGAGGACCTGACCCTTAGAAACTTACAAGTAAGCTGGAATCTTTAAAAATTCAAATCTTTATAAGTAAAAAGATTTATTAAAATGAATAACCAAGTGTTTTAATTGACATCAGAAGATCAAAACAATAATACCTGAGAAAATGGAAAAAAAATAAATAAAGATATGAGCAGAACTTAATACCATAGAAAACGTATAAAATTCAGTTGAGGTAGTAAGTCCAAAGAATATTCTTTGACAAGATTTAAAAGACACACTTTGATTAAGGAAAAACAAAACATAAGTAAAGAATATACAGAAAGAATCAGGACAATGTTATAGCAGAGAATATCTGAAATGCCAGTAAATTTGAACATTTGTGTAAAGTGGACCATTTCCTAGCTCCTAAAGTTTACCAAAATTGACACAAGAGGAAATCATTTAAGGTCATCATGTCTGCCCTTGGCATTCTCGGAACGCCCTGGCCTCAGAATGCAGCATCTGTAGTCCATGGTAACCTGCGGAGAGGGGCGGGGCTGAGGGAGGTTGGAACACTGCCTTCACTGAGGGAGTGGGTGGGGCCATCTCTGCTGTGACTGAACAAAGGGCAGGGGAGAAGGGGTCCCACGGCAGGGCCCTCAGAGCCCGGCAGGCCCAGTCGTGTGTCACAAGCATTTAGGCCCAGTCCAAAGTGCGCCTTCCTTGTCTGCACAGCTGCCCAAACTCTCACCTTTCCACTCAGGCCGCCCTCTTACTTGAAGTGTGTGTGGAACCGGTCCGCGCAGTACACCTCGATGCAAAGCTAACCATAGGTCTGGGCATCATAGCTTCCTGCCAGGTGACCGAATTTCGCAGGCAGATGGGTCGTGGGACACACGTGGGGAGACTCCTGCCCAGGCCACAGGCCGCCCAAAGCCACTATCCCAGATCGGGGGCAGCAAAGCAGTCCTGTCTGAGTCCCAGGCTCTAGAGGGAGTAGTGGACCAACACTTGTAGAAAAAGGGGTCCTCGCGGGTAACTCATTGGAGGGACACAAAAAATCTTTGAGGACTTTCTGCTGAAGCTTACGAGCGTTCACACCTAAGCCTCTTACAAGGTCAGCTGTTTAGATAAACATGAGCTCATGATCTAAATTTACACAATAATGAAGAAATCAGCTACAAGGGGAGACAAGCAGCAAAAACAATCAATACCAGAATTAGATTCCCTAGGCCAACCATCAGATGTTGGAATAATCAGGTGCAAGGCAGAAAGTATACAGAAAACTGGAACTGAAACAAGGAACAAGGATGTTTTCAAAGACTGGTAGGATCTCTAAAACATTTTTAAAGTACATGTCTTTGATAAAGCTAAATACTCAAAGGTTGTGTAATACTACAGATTCATCATTGAGAAGAGAGAAATTATGCTGTTTTGAAAACTATGGCAGGTCAGATTTTCTGCCTAATTATATAAGAAGATTTCTCTAAAAAATACACATTATTTCAAAGACTTACAGGCTGTGAAATAAGTTAAGGGTATTTCAAATGGCTTGTGTGCAAAGAAAGGTGAGATGTAGGGAATCACAGAAAGTCGAGGGGAAAATAGGTCAATATATACATTGCTATATGGTGAACTAAGACTTAGGCCAGCCACAATGTAGAGGACCTGACCCTTAGAAACTTACAAGTAAGCTGGAATCTTGAAAAGTTCAAATCTTTATAAGTAAAAAGATTTTTTAAAATGAATAACCAAGTGTTTTAATTGACATCAGAAGATCAAAACAATAAACCTGAGAACATAGAAGAAATATAAATAAAGATATTAGCAGAACTTAATACAATATAAAACGTATAAAATTCAGCTGATGTAGTAAGTCCAAATAATATTCTTTGACAAGATTAAAAGACACACTTTGATTAAGGAAAACCAAAACATAAGTAAAGAATATACAGAAAGAATCAGGACAATGTTATAGCAGAGAGTATATGAAATGCCAGTAAATTTGAAAGTTTGTTTAAAGTGGACCAGTTCCTAGCTCCTAAAATTTACCAAAACTGACACAAGAGGAAATCATTTAAGGTCATCATGTCAGCCCTTGGCATTCTCCGAATGCCCTGGACTCAGAATGCAGCATCTTTAGTCCATGGTAACCTGCGGAGAGGGGGCGGGGCTGAGGGAGTTTGGACCACTGCCCTCACAGAGGGAGTGGGTGTGGCCATCTCTGCTGTGACTAAACAAAGGGCAGGGGAGCAGGGGGCCCAGGGCAGGGCCGTCAGAGCCCGGCAGGCCCAGTGGGGTGTCACAAGCATTTAGGCCCAGGACAAAGGGCGCCTTCATTGTCTGCACAGCGGCACAAACTCTCACCTTTCCACTCAGGCCGCCCTCTTACTTGAAGTGTGTGTGGAACCTGTCCGCGCAGTACACCTCGCTGCACAGCTAACCATAGGTCTGGGCATCGTAGCTTCCTGCCAGTTGACCGAAGTTCGCAGGCAGATTGGTCCCTGGGACACACGCAGAGAGGCTCCTGCCCCGGCCACAGGCCACCCACTGCCACTGCCACAGATCGTGGGGCACAAAGCAGCCCTGTCTGAGGCCGTGCCTCTAGAGGGAGTAGTGGACCCACACTTGTAGTCAACGGTGTCCTCGCGGGCAACTCATTGGAGGGACACAAATAAATCTTTGCGGACTTTCTGATGAAACTTACGAGTGTTCACACCTAAGCCTCTTACAAAGTCAGATGTTTAGCTAAACATGAGCTCATGATCAAATTTTACACAATAATGAAGAAATCAGCTACAGGGGGAGACAATCAGCAAAAACAATCAATACCAGAATTAGATTCCCTAGACCATCGATCAGACGTTGGAATAATCAGGTGCAAGGCAGAAAATATACATAAAACTGGAACTGAAACAAGGAACAAGGAGGTTTTCAAAGACTGGTAGGATCTCTAAAACATTTTTAAAGTACATGTCATTGATAAAGCTAAATACTCAAATGTTGTGTAATACAACAGATTCATCATTGAGAAGAGTGAAATTATGCTGTTTTGAAAATTATGGCAGGTCAGATTTTCTGCCTAAATATATAAGAAGATTTCTCTGAAAACTACACATTATTTCAAAGACTTATTGGCTGTGAAATAAGTTAAGGTTATTTGAAATGGCTTGTCTGCAAAGAAAGGTGAGATGTAGGAAATCACAGAAAGTCGAGGGGAAAATAGGTCAATATATACTTTGCTATATTGGAACTAAGCTTTTGGCCAGCCACATTGTAGAGGACCTGACCCTTAGAAACTTCCAAGTAAGCTGGAATCTTTAAACATTCAAATCTTTATAAGTAAAAAGTTTTATTAAAATGAATAACCAAGTGTTTTAATTGACATCAGAAGATCAAAACAATAAACCCTGAGAACATAGAAAAAAGATAAATAAAGATATGAGCAGAACTTAATACCACAGAAAACGTATAAAATTCAGTTGAGGTAGTAAGTCCAAAGAATATTCTTTGACAAGATTTAAAAGACACACTTTGATTAAGGAAAACCAAAACATAAGTAAAGAATATACAGAAAGAATCAGGACAATGTTATAGCAGAGAATATATGAAATGCCAGTAAATTTGAACATTTGTGTAAAGTGGACCATTTCCTAGCTCCTAAAGTTTACCAAAATTGACACAAGAGGAAATCATTTAAGGTCATCATGTCTGACTTGGCATTCTTGGAACGCCCTGGCCTCAGAATGCAGCATCTGTAGTCCATGGTAACCTGCGGAGAGGGGGCGGGGCTGAGGGAGGTTGGAACACTGACTTCACTGAGGGAGTGGGTGGGGCCATCTCTGCTGTGACTGAACAAAGGGCAGGGGAGAAGGGGGCCAACGGCAGGGCCCTCAGAGCCCGGCAGGCCCAGTCGTGTGTCACAAGCATTTAGGCCCAGGCCAAAGTGCGCCTTCTTTGTCTGCACAGCTGCCCAAACTCTCACCTTCCACTCAGGCCGCCCTCTTACTTGAAGTGTGTGTGGAACCGGTCCGCGCAGTACACCTCGATGCAAAGCTAACCATAGGTCTGTGCATAATAGCTTCCTGCCAGGTGACCGAAGTTCGCAGGCAGATGGGTCATGGGACACACGTGGGGAGCCTCCTGCCCAGGCTACAGGCCGCCCAAAGCCACTATCCCAGATCGGGGGCAGCAAAGCAGTCCTGTCTGATTCCCAGCCACTAGAGGGATTAGTGGACCAACACTTGTAGAAAACGGGGTCTGCGCGGGTAACTCATTGGAGGGACACAAAAAAATCATTGTGGACTTTCTGCTGAAGCTTACGATCGTTCACACCTAAGCCTCTTACAAGGTCAGCTGTTTAGCTAAACATGAGCTCATGATCTAAATTTACACAATAATGAAGAAATCAGCTACAAGGGGAGACAAGCAGCAAAAACAATCAATACCAGAATTAGATTCCCTAGGCCAACCATCAGATGTTGGAACATTCATTTGCAAGGCAGATAGGATACACAAAACTGGAACTGAAACAAGGAACAAGGATGTTTTCAAAGACTGGTAGGATCTCTAAAACATTTTTAAAGTACATGTCATTGATAAAGCTAAATACTCAATGGTTGTGTAATACAACAGATTCATCATTGAGAAGAGTGAAATTATGCTATTTGAAAATTATGGCAGGTCAGATTTTCTGCCTAAATATATAAGAAGATTTCTCTGAAAAATGCACATTATTTCAAAGACTTATTGGCTGTGAAATAAGTTAAGTTTATTTCAAATGGCTTGTCTGCAAAGAAAGGTGAGATGTAGGAAATCACAGAAAGTCGAGGGGAAAATTGGTCAATATATACTTTGCTATATTGTGAACTAAGCCTTTGGCCAGCCACAATGTAGAGGACCTGACCCTTAGAAACTTACAAGTAAGCTGGAATCTTTAAAAATTCAAATCTTTATAAGTAAAAAGATTTATTAAAATGAATAACCAAGTGTTTTAATTGACATCAGAAGATCAAAACAATAATACCTGAGAAAATGGAAAAAAAATAAATAAAGATATGAGCAGAACTTAATACCATAGAAAACGTATAAAATTCAGTTGAGGTAGTAAGTCCAAAGAATATTCTTTGACAAGATTTAAAAGACACACTTTGATTAAGGAAAAACAAAACATAAGTAAAGAATATACAGAAAGAATCAGGACAATGTTATAGCAGAGAATATCTGAAATGCCAGTAAATTTGAACATTTGTGTAAAGTGGACCATTTCCTAGCTCCTAAAGTTTACCAAAATTGACACAAGAGGAAATCATTTAAGGTCATCATGTCTGCCCTTGGCATTCTCGGAACGCCCTGGCCTCAGAATGCAGCATCTGTAGTCCATGGTAACCTGCGGAGAGGGGCGGGGCTGAGGGAGGTTGGAACACTGCCTTCACTGAGGGAGTGGGTGGGGCCATCTCTGCTGTGACTGAACAAAGGGCAGGGGAGAAGGGGTCCCACGGCAGGGCCCTCAGAGCCCGGCAGGCCCAGTCGTGTGTCACAAGCATTTAGGCCCAGTCCAAAGTGCGCCTTCCTTGTCTGCACAGCTGCCCAAACTCTCACCTTTCCACTCAGGCCGCCCTCTTACTTGAAGTGTGTGTGGAACCGGTCCGCGCAGTACACCTCGATGCAAAGCTAACCATAGGACTGGGCATCATAGCTTCCTGCCAGGTGACCGAATTTCGCAGGCAGATGGGTCGTGGGACACACGTGGGGAGACTCCTGCCCAGGCCACAGGCCGCCCAAAGCCACTATCCCAGATCGGGGGCAGCAAAGCAGTCCTGTCTGAGTCCCAGGCTCTAGAGGGAGTAGTGGACCAACACTTGTAGAAAAAGGGGTCCTCGCGGGTAACTCATTGGAGGGACACAAAAAATCTTTGAGGACTTTCTGCTGAAGCTTACGAGCGTTCACACCTAAGCCTCTTACAAGGTCAGCTGTTTAGATAAACATGAGCTCATGATCTAAATTTACACAATAATGAAGAAATCAGCTACAAGGGGAGACAAGCAGCAAAAACAATCAATACCAGAATTAGATTCCCTAGGCCAACCATCAGATGTTGGAATAATCAGGTGCAAGGCAGAAAGTATACAGAAAACTGGAACTGAAACAAGGAACAAGGATGTTTTCAAAGACTGGTAGGATCTCTAAAACATTTTTAAAGTACATGTCTTTGATAAAGCTAAATACTCAAAGGTTGTGTAATACTACAGATTCATCATTGAGAAGAGAGAAATTATGCTGTTTTGAAAACTATGGCAGGTCAGATTTTCTGCCTAATTATATAAGAAGATTTCTCTAAAAAATACACATTATTTCAAAGACTTACAGGCTGTGAAATAAGTTAAGGGTATTTCAAATGGCTTGTGTGCAAAGAAAGGTGAGATGTAGGGAATCACAGAAAGTCGAGGGGAAAATAGGTCAATATATACATTGCTATATGGTGAACTAAGACTTAGGCCAGCCACAATGTAGAGGACCTGACCCTTAGAAACTTACAAGTAAGCTGGAATCTTGAAAAGTTCAAATCTTTATAAGTAAAAAGATTTTTTAAAATGAATAACCAAGTGTTTTAATTGACATCAGAAGATCAAAACAATAAACCTGAGAACATAGAAGAAATATAAATAAAGATATTAGCAGAACTTAATACAATATAAAACGTATAAAATTCAGCTGATGTAGTAAGTCCAAATAATATTCTTTGACAAGATTAAAAGACACACTTTGATTAAGGAAAACCAAAACATAAGTAAAGAATATACAGAAAGAATCAGGACAATGTTATAGCAGAGAGTATATGAAATGCCAGTAAATTTGAAAGTTTGTTTAAAGTGGACCAGTTCCTAGCTCCTAAAATTTACCAAAACTGACACAAGAGGAAATCATTTAAGGTCATCATGTCAGCCCTTGGCATTCTCCGAATGCCCTGGACTCAGAATGCAGCATCTTTAGTCCATGGTAACCTGCGGAGAGGGGGCGGGGCTGAGGGAGTTTGGACCACTGCCCTCACAGAGGGAGTGGGTGTGGCCATCTCTGCTGTGACTAAACAAAGGGCAGGGGAGCAGGGGGCCCAGGGCAGGGCCGTCAGAGCCCGGCAGGCCCAGTGGGGTGTCACAAGCATTTAGGCCCAGGACAAAGGGCGCCTTCATTGTCTGCACAGCGGCACAAACTCTCACCTTTCCACTCAGGCCGCCCTCTTACTTGAAGTGTGTGTGGAACCTGTCCGCGCAGTACACCTCGCTGCACAGCTAACCATAGGTCTGGGCATCGTAGCTTCCTGCCAGTTGACCGAAGTTCGCAGGCAGATTGGTCCCTGGGACACACGCAGAGAGGCTCCTGCCCCGGCCACAGGCCACCCACTGCCACTGCCACAGATCGTGGGGCACAAAGCAGCCCTGTCTGAGGCCGTGCCTCTAGAGGGAGTAGTGGACCCACACTTGTAGTCAACGGTGTCCTCGCGGGCAACTCATTGGAGGGACACAAATAAATCTTTGCGGACTTTCTGATGAAACTTACGAGTGTTCACACCTAAGCCTCTTACAAAGTCAGATGTTTAGCTAAACATGAGCTCATGATCAAATTTTACACAATAATGAAGAAATCAGCTACAGGGGGAGACAATCAGCAAAAACAATCAATACCAGAATTAGATTCCCTAGACCATCGATCAGACGTTGGAATAATCAGGTGCAAGGCAGAAAATATACATAAAACTGGAACTGAAACAAGGAACAAGGAGGTTTTCAAAGACTGGTAGGATCTCTAAAACATTTTTAAAGTACATGTCATTGATAAAGCTAAATACTCAAATGTTGTGTAATACAACAGATTCATCATTGAGAAGAGTGAAATTATGCTGTTTTGAAAATTATGGCAGGTCAGATTTTCTGCCTAAATATATAAGAAGATTTCTCTGAAAACTACACATTATTTCAAAGACTTATTGGCTGTGAAATAAGTTAAGGTTATTTGAAATGGCTTGTCTGCAAAGAAAGGTGAGATGTAGGAAATCACAGAAAGTCGAGGGGAAAATAGGTCAATATATACTTTGCTATATTGGAACTAAGCTTTTGGCCAGCCACATTGTAGAGGACCTGACCCTTAGAAACTTCCAAGTAAGCTGGAATCTTTAAACATTCAAATCTTTATAAGTAAAAAGTTTTATTAAAATGAATAACCAAGTGTTTTAATTGACATCAGAAGATCAAAACAATAAACCCTGAGAACATAGAAAAAAGATAAATAAAGATATGAGCAGAACTTAATACCACAGAAAACGTATAAAATTCAGTTGAGGTAGTAAGTCCAAAGAATATTCTTTGACAAGATTTAAAAGACACACTTTGATTAAGGAAAACCAAAACATAAGTAAAGAATATACAGAAAGAATCAGGACAATGTTATAGCAGAGAATATATGAAATGCCAGTAAATTTGAACATTTGTGTAAAGTGGACCATTTCCTAGCTCCTAAAGTTTACCAAAATTGACACAAGAGGAAATCATTTAAGGTCATCATGTCTGACTTGGCATTCTTGGAACACCCTGGCCTCAGAATGCAGCATCTGTAGTCCATGGTAACCTGCGGAGAGGGGGCGGGGCTGAGGGAGGTTGGAACACTGACTTCACTGAGGGAGTGGGTGGGGCCATCTCTGCTGTGACTGAACAAAGGGCAGGGGAGAAGGGGGCCAACGGCAGGGCCCTCAGAGCCCGGCAGGCCCAGTCGTGTGTCACAAGCATTTAGGCCCAGGCCAAAGTGCGCCTTCTTTGTCTGCACAGCTGCCCAAACTCTCACCTTCCACTCAGGCCGCCCTCTTACTTGAAGTGTGTGTGGAACCGGTCCGCGCAGTACACCTCGATGCAAAGCTAACCATAGGTCTGTGCATAATAGCTTCCTGCCAGGTGACCGAAGTTCGCAGGCAGATGGGTCATGGGACACACGTGGGGAGCCTCCTGCCCAGGCTACAGGCCGCCCAAAGCCACTATCCCAGATCGGGGGCAGCAAAGCAGTCCTGTCTGATTCCCAGCCACTAGAGGGATTAGTGGACCAACACTTGTAGAAAACGGGGTCTGCGCGGGTAACTCATTGGAGGGACACAAAAAAATCATTGTGGACTTTCTGCTGAAGCTTACGATCGTTCACACCTAAGCCTCTTACAAGGTCAGCTGTTTAGCTAAACATGAGCTCATGATCTAAATTTACACAATAATGAAGAAATCAGCTACAAGGGGAGACAAGCAGCAAAAACAATCAATACCAGAATTAGATTCCCTAGGCCAACCATCAGATGTTGGAACATTCATTTGCAAGGCAGATAGGATACACAAAACTGGAACTGAAACAAGGAACAAGGATGTTTTCAAAGACTGGTAGGATCTCTAAAACATTTTTAAAGTACATGTCATTGATAAAGCTAAATACTCAATGGTTGTGTAATACAACAGATTCATCATTGAGAAGAGTGAAATTATGCTATTTGAAAATTATGGCAGGTCAGATTTTCTGCCTAAATATATAAGAAGATTTCTCTGAAAAATGCACATTATTTCAAAGACTTATTGGCTGTGAAATAAGTTAAGTTTATTTCAAATGGCTTGTCTGCAAAGAAAGGTGAGATGTAGGAAATCACAGAAAGTCGAGGGGAAAATTGGTCAATATATACTTTGCTATATTGTGAACTAAGCCTTTGGCCAGCCACAATGTAGAGGACCTGACCCTTAGAAACTTACAAGTAAGCTGGAATCTTTAAAAATTCAAATCTTTATAAGTAAAAAGATTTATTAAAATGAATAACCAAGTGTTTTAATTGACATCAGAAGATCAAAACAATAATACCTGAGAAAATGGAAAAAAAATAAATAAAGATATGAGCAGAACTTAATACCATAGAAAACGTATAAAATTCAGTTGAGGTAGTAAGTCCAAAGAATATTCTTTGACAAGATTTAAAAGACACACTTTGATTAAGGAAAAACAAAACATAAGTAAAGAATATACAGAAAGAATCAGGACAATGTTATAGCAGAGAATATCTGAAATGCCAGTAAATTTGAACATTTGTGTAAAGTGGACCATTTCCTAGCTCCTAAAGTTTACCAAAATTGACACAAGAGGAAATCATTTAAGGTCATCATGTCTGCCCTTGGCATTCTCGGAACGCCCTGGCCTCAGAATGCAGCATCTGTAGTCCATGGTAACCTGCGGAGAGGGGCGGGGCTGAGGGAGGTTGGAACACTGCCTTCACTGAGGGAGTGGGTGGGGCCATCTCTGCTGTGACTGAACAAAGGGCAGGGGAGAAGGGGTCCCACGGCAGGGCCCTCAGAGCCCGGCAGGCCCAGTCGTGTGTCACAAGCATTTAGGCCCAGTCCAAAGTGCGCCTTCCTTGTCTGCACAGCTGCCCAAACTCTCACCTTTCCACTCAGGCCGCCCTCTTACTTGAAGTGTGTGTGGAACCGGTCCGCGCAGTACACCTCGATGCAAAGCTAACCATAGGTCTGGGCATCATAGCTTCCTGCCAGGTGACCGAATTTCGCAGGCAGATGGGTCGTGGGACACACGTGGGGAGACTCCTGCCCAGGCCACAGGCCGCCCAAAGCCACTATCCCAGATCGGGGGCAGCAAAGCAGTCCTGTCTGAGTCCCAGGCTCTAGAGGGAGTAGTGGACCAACACTTGTAGAAAAAGGGGTCCTCGCGGGTAACTCATTGGAGGGACACAAAAAATCTTTGAGGACTTTCTGCTGAAGCTTACGAGCGTTCACACCTAAGCCTCTTACAAGGTCAGCTGTTTAGATAAACATGAGCTCATGATCTAAATTTACACAATAATGAAGAAATCAGCTACAAGGGGAGACAAGCAGCAAAAACAATCAATACCAGAATTAGATTCCCTAGGCCAACCATCAGATGTTGGAATAATCAGGTGCAAGGCAGAAAGTATACAGAAAACTGGAACTGAAACAAGGAACAAGGATGTTTTCAAAGACTGGTAGGATCTCTAAAACATTTTTAAAGTACATGTCTTTGATAAAGCTAAATACTCAAAGGTTGTGTAATACTACAGATTCATCATTGAGAAGAGAGAAATTATGCTGTTTTGAAAACTATGGCAGGTCAGATTTTCTGCCTAATTATATAAGAAGATTTCTCTAAAAAATACACATTATTTCAAAGACTTATAGGCTGTGAAATAAGTTAAGGGTATTTCAAATGGCTTGTGTGCAAAGAAAGGTGAGATGTAGGGAATCACAGAAAGTCGAGGGGAAAATAGGTCAATATATACATTGCTATATGGTGAACTAAGACTTAGGCCAGCCACAATGTAGAGGACCTGACCCTTAGAAACTTACAAGTAAGCTGGAATCTTGAAAAGTTCAAATCTTTATAAGTAAAAAGATTTTTTAAAATGAATAACCAAGTGTTTTAATTGACATCAGAAGATCAAAACAATAAACCTGAGAACATAGAAGAAATATAAATAAAGATATTAGCAGAACTTAATACAATATAAAACGTATAAAATTCAGCTGATGTAGTAAGTCCAAATAATATTCTTTGACAAGATTAAAAGACACACTTTGATTAAGGAAAACCAAAACATAAGTAAAGAATATACAGAAAGAATCAGGACAATGTTATAGCAGAGAGTATATGAAATGCCAGTAAATTTGAAAGTTTGTTTAAAGTGGACCAGTTCCTAGCTCCTAAAATTTACCAAAACTGACACAAGAGGAAATCATTTAAGGTCATCATGTCAGCCCTTGGCATTCTCCGAATGCCCTGGACTCAGAATGCAGCATCTTTAGTCCATGGTAACCTGCGGAGAGGGGGCGGGGCTGAGGGAGTTTGGACCACTGCCCTCACAGAGGGAGTGGGTGTGGCCATCTCTGCTGTGACTAAACAAAGGGCAGGGGAGCAGGGGGCCCAGGGCAGGGCCGTCAGAGCCCGGCAGGCCCAGTGGGGTGTCACAAGCATTTAGGCCCAGGACAAAGGGCGCCTTCATTGTCTGCACAGCGGCACAAACTCTCACCTTTCCACTCAGGCCGCCCTCTTACTTGAAGTGTGTGTGGAACCTGTCCGCGCAGTACACCTCGCTGCACAGCTAACCATAGGTCTGGGCATCGTAGCTTCCTGCCAGTTGACCGAAGTTCGCAGGCAGATTGGTCCCTGGGACACACGCAGAGAGGCTCCTGCCCCGGCCACAGGCCACCCACTGCCACTGCCACAGATCGTGGGGCACAAAGCAGCCCTGTCTGAGGCCGTGCCTCTAGAGGGAGTAGTGGACCCACACTTGTAGTCAACGGTGTCCTCGCGGGCAACTCATTGGAGGGACACAAATAAATCTTTGCGGACTTTCTGATGAAACTTACGAGTGTTCACACCTAAGCCTCTTACAAAGTCAGATGTTTAGCTAAACATGAGCTCATGATCAAATTTTACACAATAATGAAGAAATCAGCTACAGGGGGAGACAATCAGCAAAAACAATCAATACCAGAATTAGATTCCCTAGACCATCGATCAGACGTTGGAATAATCAGGTGCAAGGCAGAAAATATACATAAAACTGGAACTGAAACAAGGAACAAGGAGGTTTTCAAAGACTGGTAGGATCTCTAAAACATTTTTAAAGTACATGTCATTGATAAAGCTAAATACTCAAATGTTGTGTAATACAACAGATTCATCATTGAGAAGAGTGAAATTATGCTGTTTTGAAAATTATGGCAGGTCAGATTTTCTGCCTAAATATATAAGAAGATTTCTCTGAAAACTACACATTATTTCAAAGACTTATTGGCTGTGAAATAAGTTAAGGTTATTTGAAATGGCTTGTCTGCAAAGAAAGGTGAGATGTAGGAAATCACAGAAAGTCGAGGGGAAAATAGGTCAATATATACTTTGCTATATTGGAACTAAGCTTTTGGCCAGCCACATTGTAGAGGACCTGACCCTTAGAAACTTCCAAGTAAGCTGGAATCTTTAAACATTCAAATCTTTATAAGTAAAAAGTTTTATTAAAATGAATAACCAAGTGTTTTAATTGACATCAGAAGATCAAAACAATAAACCCTGAGAACATAGAAAAAAGATAAATAAAGATATGAGCAGAACTTAATACCACAGAAAACGTATAAAATTCAGTTGAGGTAGTAAGTCCAAAGAATATTCTTTGACAAGATTTAAAAGACACACTTTGATTAAGGAAAACCAAAACATAAGTAAAGAATATACAGAAAGAATCAGGACAATGTTATAGCAGAGAATATATGAAATGCCAGTAAATTTGAACATTTGTGTAAAGTGGACCATTTCCTAGCTCCTAAAGTTTACCAAAATTGACACAAGAGGAAATCATTTAAGGTCATCATGTCTGACTTGGCATTCTTGGAACGCCCTGGCCTCAGAATGCAGCATCTGTAGTCCATGGTAACCTGCGGAGAGGGGGCGGGGCTGAGGGAGGTTGGAACACTGACTTCACTGAGGGAGTGGGTGGGGCCATCTCTGCTGTGACTGAACAAAGGGCAGGGGAGAAGGGGGCCAACGGCAGGGCCCTCAGAGCCCGGCAGGCCCAGTCGTGTGTCACAAGCATTTAGGCCCAGGCCAAAGTGCGCCTTCTTTGTCTGCACAGCTGCCCAAACTCTCACCTTCCACTCAGGCCGCCCTCTTACTTGAAGTGTGTGTGGAACCGGTCCGCGCAGTACACCTCGATGCAAAGCTAACCATAGGTCTGTGCATAATAGCTTCCTGCCAGGTGACCGAAGTTCGCAGGCAGATGGGTCATGGGACACACGTGGGGAGCCTCCTGCCCAGGCTACAGGCCGCCCAAAGCCACTATCCCAGATCGGGGGCAGCAAAGCAGTCCTGTCTGATTCCCAGCCACTAGAGGGATTAGTGGACCAACACTTGTAGAAAACGGGGTCTGCGCGGGTAACTCATTGGAGGGACACAAAAAAATCATTGTGGACTTTCTGCTGAAGCTTACGATCGTTCACACCTAAGCCTCTTACAAGGTCAGCTGTTTAGCTAAACATGAGCTCATGATCTAAATTTACACAATAATGAAGAAATCAGCTACAAGGGGAGACAAGCAGCAAAAACAATCAATACCAGAATTAGATTCCCTAGGCCAACCATCAGATGTTGGAACATTCATTTGCAAGGCAGATAGGATACACAAAACTGGAACTGAAACAAGGAACAAGGATGTTTTCAAAGACTGGTAGGATCTCTAAAACATTTTTAAAGTACATGTCATTGATAAAGCTAAATACTCAATGGTTGTGTAATACAACAGATTCATCATTGAGAAGAGTGAAATTATGCTATTTGAAAATTATGGCAGGTCAGATTTTCTGCCTAAATATATAAGAAGATTTCTCTGAAAAATGCACATTATTTCAAAGACTTATTGGCTGTGAAATAAGTTAAGTTTATTTCAAATGGCTTGTCTGCAAAGAAAGGTGAGATGTAGGAAATCACAGAAAGTCGAGGGGAAAATTGGTCAATATATACTTTGCTATATTGTGAACTAAGCCTTTGGCCAGCCACAATGTAGAGGACCTGACCCTTAGAAACTTACAAGTAAGCTGGAATCTTTAAAAATTCAAATCTTTATAAGTAAAAAGATTTATTAAAATGAATAACCAAGTGTTTTAATTGACATCAGAAGATCAAAACAATAATACCTGAGAAAATGGAAAAAAAATAAATAAAGATATGAGCAGAACTTAATACCATAGAAAACGTATAAAATTCAGTTGAGGTAGTAAGTCCAAAGAATATTCTTTGACAAGATTTAAAAGACACACTTTGATTAAGGAAAAACAAAACATAAGTAAAGAATATACAGAAAGAATCAGGACAATGTTATAGCAGAGAATATCTGAAATGCCAGTAAATTTGAACATTTGTGTAAAGTGGACCATTTCCTAGCTCCTAAAGTTTACCAAAATTGACACAAGAGGAAATCATTTAAGGTCATCATGTCTGCCCTTGGCATTCTCGGAACGCCCTGGCCTCAGAATGCAGCATCTGTAGTCCATGGTAACCTGCGGAGAGGGGCGGGGCTGAGGGAGGTTGGAACACTGCCTTCACTGAGGGAGTGGGTGGGGCCATCTCTGCTGTGACTGAACAAAGGGCAGGGGAGAAGGGGTCCCACGGCAGGGCCCTCAGAGCCCGGCAGGCCCAGTCGTGTGTCACAAGCATTTAGGCCCAGTCCAAAGTGCGCCTTCCTTGTCTGCACAGCTGCCCAAACTCTCACCTTTCCACTCAGGCCGCCCTCTTACTTGAAGTGTGTGTGGAACCGGTCCGCGCAGTACACCTCGATGCAAAGCTAACCATAGGTCTGGGCATCATAGCTTCCTGCCAGGTGACCGAATTTCGCAGGCAGATGGGTCGTGGGACACACGTGGGGAGACTCCTGCCCAGGCCACAGGCCGCCCAAAGCCACTATCCCAGATCGGGGGCAGCAAAGCAGTCCTGTCTGAGTCCCAGGCTCTAGAGGGAGTAGTGGACCAACACTTGTAGAAAAAGGGGTCCTCGCGGGTAACTCATTGGAGGGACACAAAAAATCTTTGAGGACTTTCTGCTGAAGCTTACGAGCGTTCACACCTAAGCCTCTTACAAGGTCAGCTGTTTAGATAAACATGAGCTCATGATCTAAATTTACACAATAATGAAGAAATCAGCTACAAGGGGAGACAAGCAGCAAAAACAATCAATACCAGAATTAGATTCCCTAGGCCAACCATCAGATGTTGGAATAATCAGGTGCAAGGCAGAAAGTATACAGAAAACTGGAACTGAAACAAGGAACAAGGATGTTTTCAAAGACTGGTAGGATCTCTAAAACATTTTTAAAGTACATGTCTTTGATAAAGCTAAATACTCAAAGGTTGTGTAATACTACAGATTCATCATTGAGAAGAGAGAAATTATGCTGTTTTGAAAACTATGGCAGGTCAGATTTTCTGCCTAATTATATAAGAAGATTTCTCTAAAAAATACACATTATTTCAAAGACTTACAGGCTGTGAAATAAGTTAAGGGTATTTCAAATGGCTTGTGTGCAAAGAAAGGTGAGATGTAGGGAATCACAGAAAGTCGAGGGGAAAATAGGTCAATATATACATTGCTATATGGTGAACTAAGACTTAGGCCAGCCACAATGTAGAGGACCTGACCCTTAGAAACTTACAAGTAAGCTGGAATCTTGAAAAGTTCAAATCTTTATAAGTAAAAAGATTTTTTAAAATGAATAACCAAGTGTTTTAATTGACATCAGAAGATCAAAACAATAAACCTGAGAACATAGAAGAAATATAAATAAAGATATTAGCAGAACTTAATACAATATAAAACGTATAAAATTCAGCTGATGTAGTAAGTCCAAATAATATTCTTTGACAAGATTAAAAGACACACTTTGATTAAGGAAAACCAAAACATAAGTAAAGAATATACAGAAAGAATCAGGACAATGTTATAGCAGAGAGTATATGAAATGCCAGTAAATTTGAAAGTTTGTTTAAAGTGGACCAGTTCCTAGCTCCTAAAATTTACCAAAACTGACACAAGAGGAAATCATTTAAGGTCATCATGTCAGCCCTTGGCATTCTCCGAATGCCCTGGACTCAGAATGCAGCATCTTTAGTCCATGGTAACCTGCGGAGAGGGGGCGGGGCTGAGGGAGTTTGGACCACTGCCCTCACAGAGGGAGTGGGTGTGGCCATCTCTGCTGTGACTAAACAAAGGGCAGGGGAGCAGGGGGCCCAGGGCAGGGCCGTCAGAGCCCGGCAGGCCCAGTGGGGTGTCACAAGCATTTAGGCCCAGGACAAAGGGCGCCTTCATTGTCTGCACAGCGGCACAAACTCTCACCTTTCCACTCAGGCCGCCCTCTTACTTGAAGTGTGTGTGGAACCTGTCCGCGCAGTACACCTCGCTGCACAGCTAACCATAGGTCTGGGCATCGTAGCTTCCTGCCAGTTGACCGAAGTTCGCAGGCAGATTGGTCCCTGGGACACACGCAGAGAGGCTCCTGCCCCGGCCACAGGCCACCCACTGCCACTGCCACAGATCGTGGGGCACAAAGCAGCCCTGTCTGAGGCCGTGCCTCTAGAGGGAGTAGTGGACCCACACTTGTAGTCAACGGTGTCCTCGCGGGCAACTCATTGGAGGGACACAAATAAATCTTTGCGGACTTTCTGATGAAACTTACGAGTGTTCACACCTAAGCCTCTTACAAAGTCAGATGTTTAGCTAAACATGAGCTCATGATCAAATTTTACACAATAATGAAGAAATCAGCTACAGGGGGAGACAATCAGCAAAAACAATCAATACCAGAATTAGATTCCCTAGACCATCGATCAGACGTTGGAATAATCAGGTGCAAGGCAGAAAATATACATAAAACTGGAACTGAAACAAGGAACAAGGAGGTTTTCAAAGACTGGTAGGATCTCTAAAACATTTTTAAAGTACATGTCATTGATAAAGCTAAATACTCAAATGTTGTGTAATACAACAGATTCATCATTGAGAAGAGTGAAATTATGCTGTTTTGAAAATTATGGCAGGTCAGATTTTCTGCCTAAATATATAAGAAGATTTCTCTGAAAACTACACATTATTTCAAAGACTTATTGGCTGTGAAATAAGTTAAGGTTATTTGAAATGGCTTGTCTGCAAAGAAAGGTGAGATGTAGGAAATCACAGAAAGTCGAGGGGAAAATAGGTCAATATATACTTTGCTATATTGGAACTAAGCTTTTGGCCAGCCACATTGTAGAGGACCTGACCCTTAGAAACTTCCAAGTAAGCTGGAATCTTTAAACATTCAAATCTTTATAAGTAAAAAGTTTTATTAAAATGAATAACCAAGTGTTTTAATTGACATCAGAAGATCAAAACAATAAACCCTGAGAACATAGAAAAAAGATAAATAAAGATATGAGCAGAACTTAATACCACAGAAAACGTATAAAATTCAGTTGAGGTAGTAAGTCCAAAGAATATTCTTTGACAAGATTTAAAAGACACACTTTGATTAAGGAAAACCAAAACAAAAATAAAGAATATACAGAAAGAATCAGGACAATGTTATAGCAGAGAATATATGAAATGCCAGTAAATTTGAACATTTGTGTAAAGTGGACCATTTCCTAGCTCCTAAAGTTTACCAAAATTGACACAAGAGGAAATCATTTAAGGTCATCATGTCTGCCCTTGGCATTCTCGGAACGCCCTGGCCTCAGAATACAGCATCTGTAGTCCATGGTAACCTGCGGAGAGGGGGCGGGGCTGAGGGAGGTTGGAACACTGCCTTTACTGAGGGAGTGGGTGGGCCCATCTCTGCTGTGACTGAACAAAGGGCAGGGGAGAAGGGGGCCAACGGCAGGGCCCTCAGAGCCCGGCAGGCCCAGTCGTGTGTCAGAAGCATTTAGGCACAGGCCAAAGTGCGCCTTCTTTTTATGCACAGCTGCCCAAACTCTCACCTTTCCACTCAGGCCGCCCTCTTACTTGAAGTGTGTGTGGAACCGGTCCGCGCAGTACACCTCGATGCAAAGCTAACCATAGGTCTGGGCATCATAGCTTCCTGCCAGGTGACCGAAGTTCGCAGGCAGATGGGTCGTGGGACACACGTGGGGAGACTCCTGCCCAGGCCACAGGCCGCCCAAAGCCACTATCCCAGATCGGGGGCAGCAAAGCAGTCCTGTCTGAGTCCCAGCCTCTAGAGGGAGTAGTGGACCAACACTTGTAGAAAAAGGGGTCCGCGCGGGTAACTCATTGAGGGACACAAAAAAATCTTTGCGGACTTTCTGCTGAAGCTTACGAGCGTTCACACCTAAGCCTCTTACAAGGTCAGCTGTTTAGCTAAACATGAGCTCATGATCTAAATTTACACAATAATGAAGAAATCAGCTACAAGGGGAGACAAGCAGCAAAAACAATCAATACCAGAATTAGATTCCCTAAGCCAACCATCAGATGTTGGAATAATTAGGTGCAAGGCAGAAAGTATACACAAAACTGGAACTGAAACAAGGAACAAGGATGTTTTCAAAGACTGGTAGGATCTCTAAAACATTTTTAAAGAACATGTCATTGATAAAGCTAAATACTCAATGGTTGTGTAATACAACAGATTCATCATTGAGAAGAGTGAAATTATGCTGTTTTGAAAACTATGGCAGGTCAGATTTTCTGCCTAATTATATAAGAAGATTTCTCTAAAAAATACACATTATTTCAAAGACTTATAGGCTGTGAAATAAGTTAAGGGTATTTCAAATGGCTTGTGTGCAAAGAAAGGTGAGATGTAGGGAATCACAGAAAGTCGAGGGGAAAATAGGTCAATATATACATTGCTGTATGGTGAACTAAGACTTAGGCCAGCCACAATGTAGAGGACCTGACCCTTAGAAACTTACAAGTAAGCTGGAATCTTGAAAAGTTCAAATCTTTATAAGTAAAAAGATTTTTTAAAATGAATAACCAAGTGTTTTAATTGACATCAGAAGATCAAAACAATAATACCTGAGAAAATGGAAAAAAAATAAATAAAGATATGAGCAGAACTTAATACCATAGAAAACGTATAAAATTCAGTTGAGGTAGTAAGTCCAAAGAATATTCTTTGACAAGATTTAAAAGACACACTTTGATTAAGGAAAAACAAAACATAAGTAAAGAATATACAGAAAGAATCAGGACAATGTTATAGCAGAGAATATCTGAAATGCCAGTAAATTTGAACATTTGTGTAAAGTGGACCATTTCCTAGCTCCTAAAGTTTACCAAAATTGACACAAGAGGAAATCATTTAAGGTCATCATGTCTGCCCTTGGCATTCTCGGAACGCCCTGGCCTCAGAATGCAGCATCTGTAGTCCATGGTAACCTGCGGAGAGGGGCGGGGCTGAGGGAGGTTGGAACACTGCCTTCACTGAGGGAGTGGGTGGGGCCATCTCTGCTGTGACTGAACAAAGGGCAGGGGAGAAGGGGTCCCACGGCAGGGCCCTCAGAGCCCGGCAGGCCCAGTCGTGTGTCACAAGCATTTAGGCCCAGTCCAAAGTGCGCCTTCCTTGTCTGCACAGCTGCCCAAACTCTCACCTTTCCACTCAGGCCGCCCTCTTACTTGAAGTGTGTGTGGAACCGGTCCGCGCAGTACACCTCGATGCAAAGCTAACCATAGGTCTGGGCATCATAGCTTCCTGCCAGGTGACCGAATTTCGCAGGCAGATGGGTCGTGGGACACACGTGGGGAGACTCCTGCCCAGGCCACAGGCCGCCCAAAGCCACTATCCCAGATCGGGGGCAGCAAAGCAGTCCTGTCTGAGTCCCAGGCTCTAGAGGGAGTAGTGGACCAACACTTGTAGAAAAAGGGGTCCTCGCGGGTAACTCATTGGAGGGACACAAAAAATCTTTGAGGACTTTCTGCTGAAGCTTACGAGCGTTCACACCTAAGCCTCTTACAAGGTCAGCTGTTTAGATAAACATGAGCTCATGATCTAAATTTACACAATAATGAAGAAATCAGCTACAAGGGGAGACAAGCAGCAAAAACAATCAATACCAGAATTAGATTCCCTAGGCCAACCATCAGATGTTGGAATAATCAGGTGCAAGGCAGAAAGTATACAGAAAACTGGAACTGAAACAAGGAACAAGGATGTTTTCAAAGACTGGTAGGATCTCTAAAACATTTTTAAAGTACATGTCTTTGATAAAGCTAAATACTCAAAGGTTGTGTAATACTACAGATTCATCATTGAGAAGAGAGAAATTATGCTGTTTTGAAAACTATGGCAGGTCAGATTTTCTGCCTAATTATATAAGAAGATTTCTCTAAAAAATACACATTATTTCAAAGACTTATAGGCTGTGAAATAAGTTAAGGGTATTTCAAATGGCTTGTGTGCAAAGAAAGGTGAGATGTAGGGAATCACAGAAAGTCGAGGGGAAAATAGGTCAATATATACATTGCTATATGGTGAACTAAGACTTAGGCCAGCCACAATGTAGAGGACCTGACCCTTAGAAACTTACAAGTAAGCTGGAATCTTGAAAAGTTCAAATCTTTATAAGTAAAAAGATTTTTTAAAATGAATAACCAAGTGTTTTAATTGACATCAGAAGATCAAAACAATAAACCTGAGAACATAGAAGAAATATAAATAAAGATATTAGCAGAACTTAATACAATATAAAACGTATAAAATTCAGCTGATGTAGTAAGTCCAAATAATATTCTTTGACAAGATTAAAAGACACACTTTGATTAAGGAAAACCAAAACATAAGTAAAGAATATACAGAAAGAATCAGGACAATGTTATAGCAGAGAGTATATGAAATGCCAGTAAATTTGAAAGTTTGTTTAAAGTGGACCAGTTCCTAGCTCCTAAAATTTACCAAAACTGACACAAGAGGAAATCATTTAAGGTCATCATGTCAGCCCTTGGCATTCTCCGAATGCCCTGGACTCAGAATGCAGCATCTTTAGTCCATGGTAACCTGCGGAGAGGGGGCGGGGCTGAGGGAGTTTGGACCACTGCCCTCACAGAGGGAGTGGGTGTGGCCATCTCTGCTGTGACTAAACAAAGGGCAGGGGAGCAGGGGGCCCAGGGCAGGGCCGTCAGAGCCCGGCAGGCCCAGTGGGGTGTCACAAGCATTTAGGCCCAGGACAAAGGGCGCCTTCATTGTCTGCACAGCGGCACAAACTCTCACCTTTCCACTCAGGCCGCCCTCTTACTTGAAGTGTGTGTGGAACCTGTCCGCGCAGTACACCTCGCTGCACAGCTAACCATAGGTCTGGGCATCGTAGCTTCCTGCCAGTTGACCGAAGTTCGCAGGCAGATTGGTCCCTGGGACACACGCAGAGAGGCTCCTGCCCCGGCCACAGGCCACCCACTGCCACTGCCACAGATCGTGGGGCACAAAGCAGCCCTGTCTGAGGCCGTGCCTCTAGAGGGAGTAGTGGACCCACACTTGTAGTCAACGGTGTCCTCGCGGGCAACTCATTGGAGGGACACAAATAAATCTTTGCGGACTTTCTGATGAAACTTACGAGTGTTCACACCTAAGCCTCTTACAAAGTCAGATGTTTAGCTAAACATGAGCTCATGATCAAATTTTACACAATAATGAAGAAATCAGCTACAGGGGGAGACAATCAGCAAAAACAATCAATACCAGAATTAGATTCCCTAGACCATCGATCAGACGTTGGAATAATCAGGTGCAAGGCAGAAAATATACATAAAACTGGAACTGAAACAAGGAACAAGGAGGTTTTCAAAGACTGGTAGGATCTCTAAAACATTTTTAAAGTACATGTCATTGATAAAGCTAAATACTCAAATGTTGTGTAATACAACAGATTCATCATTGAGAAGAGTGAAATTATGCTGTTTTGAAAATTATGGCAGGTCAGATTTTCTGCCTAAATATATAAGAAGATTTCTCTGAAAACTACACATTATTTCAAAGACTTATTGGCTGTGAAATAAGTTAAGGTTATTTGAAATGGCTTGTCTGCAAAGAAAGGTGAGATGTAGGAAATCACAGAAAGTCGAGGGGAAAATAGGTCAATATATACTTTGCTATATTGGAACTAAGCTTTTGGCCAGCCACATTGTAGAGGACCTGACCCTTAGAAACTTCCAAGTAAGCTGGAATCTTTAAACATTCAAATCTTTATAAGTAAAAAGATTTATTAAAATGAATAACCAAGTGTTTTAATTGACATCAGAAGATCAAAACAATAATACCTGAGAAAATGGAAAAAAAAATAAATAAAGATATGAGCAGAACTTAATACCATAGAAAACGTATAAAATTCAGTTGAGGTAGTAAGTCCAAAGAATATTCTTTGACAAGATTTAAAAGACACACTTTGATTAAGGAAAAACAAAACATAAGTAAAGAATATACAGAAAGAATCAGGACAATGTTATAGCAGAGAATATCTGAAATGCCAGTAAATTTGAACATTTGTGTAAAGTGGACCATTTCCTAGCTCCTAAAGTTTACCAAAATTGACACAAGAGGAAATCATTTAAGGTCATCATGTCTGCCCTTGGCATTCTCGGAACGCCCTGGCCTCAGAATGCAGCATCTGTAGTCCATGGTAACCTGCGGAGAGGGGCGGGGCTGAGGGAGGTTGGAACACTGCCTTCACTGAGGGAGTGGGTGGGGCCATCTCTGCTGTGACTGAACAAAGGGCAGGGGAGAAGGGGTCCCACGGCAGGGCCCTCAGAGCCCGGCAGGCCCAGTCGTGTGTCACAAGCATTTAGGCCCAGTCCAAAGTGCGCCTTCCTTGTCTGCACAGCTGCCCAAACTCTCACCTTTCCACTCAGGCCGCCCTCTTACTTGAAGTGTGTGTGGAACCGGTCCGCGCAGTACACCTCGATGCAAAGCTAACCATAGGTCTGGGCATCATAGCTTCCTGCCAGGTGACCGAATTTCGCAGGCAGATGGGTCGTGGGACACACGTGGGGAGACTCCTGCCCAGGCCACAGGCCGCCCAAAGCCACTATCCCAGATCGGGGGCAGCAAAGCAGTCCTGTCTGAGTCCCAGGCTCTAGAGGGAGTAGTGGACCAACACTTGTAGAAAAAGGGGTCCTCGCGGGTAACTCATTGGAGGGACACAAAAAATCTTTGAGGACTTTCTGCTGAAGCTTACGAGCGTTCACACCTAAGCCTCTTACAAGGTCAGCTGTTTAGATAAACATGAGCTCATGATCTAAATTTACACAATAATGAAGAAATCAGCTACAAGGGGAGACAAGCAGCAAAAACAATCAATACCAGAATTAGATTCCCTAGGCCAACCATCAGATGTTGGAATAATCAGGTGCAAGGCAGAAAGTATACAGAAAACTGGAACTGAAACAAGGAACAAGGATGTTTTCAAAGACTGGTAGGATCTCTAAAACATTTTTAAAGTACATGTCTTTGATAAAGCTAAATACTCAAAGGTTGTGTAATACTACAGATTCATCATTGAGAAGAGAGAAATTATGCTGTTTTGAAAACTATGGCAGGTCAGATTTTCTGCCTAATTATATAAGAAGATTTCTCTAAAAAATACACATTATTTCAAAGACTTACAGGCTGTGAAATAAGTTAAGGGTATTTCAAATGGCTTGTGTGCAAAGAAAGGTGAGATGTAGGGAATCACAGAAAGTCGAGGGGAAAATAGGTCAATATATACATTGCTATATGGTGAACTAAGACTTAGGCCAGCCACAATGTAGAGGACCTGACCCTTAGAAACTTACAAGTAAGCTGGAATCTTGAAAAGTTCAAATCTTTATAAGTAAAAAGATTTTTTAAAATGAATAACCAAGTGTTTTAATTGACATCAGAAGATCAAAACAATAAACCTGAGAACATAGAAGAAATATAAATAAAGATATTAGCAGAACTTAATACAATATAAAACGTATAAAATTCAGCTGATGTAGTAAGTCCAAATAATATTCTTTGACAAGATTAAAAGACACACTTTGATTAAGGAAAACCAAAACATAAGTAAAGAATATACAGAAAGAATCAGGACAATGTTATAGCAGAGAGTATATGAAATGCCAGTAAATTTGAAAGTTTGTTTAAAGTGGACCAGTTCCTAGCTCCTAAAATTTACCAAAACTGACACAAGAGGAAATCATTTAAGGTCATCATGTCAGCCCTTGGCATTCTCCGAATGCCCTGGACTCAGAATGCAGCATCTTTAGTCCATGGTAACCTGCGGAGAGGGGGCGGGGCTGAGGGAGTTTGGACCACTGCCCTCACAGAGGGAGTGGGTGTGGCCATCTCTGCTGTGACTAAACAAAGGGCAGGGGAGCAGGGGGCCCAGGGCAGGGCCGTCAGAGCCCGGCAGGCCCAGTGGGGTGTCACAAGCATTTAGGCCCAGGACAAAGGGCGCCTTCATTGTCTGCACAGCGGCACAAACTCTCACCTTTCCACTCAGGCCGCCCTCTTACTTGAAGTGTGTGTGGAACCTGTCCGCGCAGTACACCTCGCTGCACAGCTAACCATAGGTCTGGGCATCGTAGCTTCCTGCCAGTTGACCGAAGTTCGCAGGCAGATTGGTCCCTGGGACACACGCAGAGAGGCTCCTGCCCCGGCCACAGGCCACCCACTGCCACTGCCACAGATCGTGGGGCACAAAGCAGCCCTGTCTGAGGCCGTGCCTCTAGAGGGAGTAGTGGACCCACACTTGTAGTCAACGGTGTCCTCGCGGGCAACTCATTGGAGGGACACAAATAAATCTTTGCGGACTTTCTGATGAAACTTACGAGTGTTCACACCTAAGCCTCTTACAAAGTCAGATGTTTAGCTAAACATGAGCTCATGATCAAATTTTACACAATAATGAAGAAATCAGCTACAGGGGGAGACAATCAGCAAAAACAATCAATACCAGAATTAGATTCCCTAGACCATCGATCAGACGTTGGAATAATCAGGTGCAAGGCAGAAAATATACATAAAACTGGAACTGAAACAAGGAACAAGGATGTTTTCAAAGACTGGTAGGATCTTTAAAACATTTTTAAAGTACATGTCATTGATAAAGCTAAATACTCAAATGTTGTGTAATACAACAGATTCATCATTGAGAAGAGTGAAATTATGCTGTTTTGAAAATTATGGCAGGTCAGATTTTCTGCCTAAATATATAAGAAGATTTCTCTGAAAACTACACATTATTTCAAAGACTTATTGGCTGTGAAATAAGTTAAGGTTATTTGAAATGGCTTGTCTGCAAAGAAAGGTGAGATGTAGGAAATCACAGAAAGTCGAGGGGAAAATAGGTCAATATATACTTTGCTATATTGGAACTAAGCTTTTGGCCAGCCACATTGTAGAGGACCTGACCCTTAGAAACTTCCAAGTAAGCTGGAATCTTTAAACATTCAAATCTTTATAAGTAAAAAGTTTTATTAAAATGAATAACCAAGTGTTTTAATTGACATCAGAAGATCAAAACAATAAACCCTGAGAACATAGAAAAAAGATAAATAAAGATATGAGCAGAACTTAATACCACAGAAAACGTATAAAATTCAGTTGAGGTAGTAAGTCCAAAGAATATTCTTTGACAAGATTTAAAAGACACACTTTGATTAAGGAAAACCAAAACAAAAATAAAGAATATACAGAAAGAATCAGGACAATGTTATAGCAGAGAATATATGAAATGCCAGTAAATTTGAACATTTGTGTAAAGTGGACCATTTCCTAGCTCCTAAAGTTTACCAAAATTGACACAAGAGGAAATCATTTAAGGTCATCATGTCTGCCCTTGGCATTCTCGGAACGCCCTGGCCTCAGAATACAGCATCTGTAGTCCATGGTAACCTGCGGAGAGGGGGCGGGGCTGAGGGAGGTTGGAACACTGCCTTTACTGAGGGAGTGGGTGGGCCCATCTCTGCTGTGACTGAACAAAGGGCAGGGGAGAAGGGGGCCAACGGCAGGGCCCTCAGAGCCCGGCAGGCCCAGTCGTGTGTCAGAAGCATTTAGGCACAGGCCAAAGTGCGCCTTCTTTTTATGCACAGCTGCCCAAACTCTCACCTTTCCACTCAGGCCGCCCTCTTACTTGAAGTGTGTGTGGAACCGGTCCGCGCAGTACACCTCGATGCAAAGCTAACCATAGGTCTGGGCATCATAGCTTCCTGCCAGGTGACCGAAGTTCGCAGGCAGATGGGTCGTGGGACACACGTGGGGAGACTCCTGCCCAGGCCACAGGCCGCCCAAAGCCACTATCCCAGATCGGGGGCAGCAAAGCAGTCCTGTCTGAGTCCCAGCCTCTAGAGGGAGTAGTGGACCAACACTTGTAGAAAAAGGGGTCCGCGCGGGTAACTCATTGAGGGACACAAAAAAATCTTTGCGGACTTTCTGCTGAAGCTTACGAGCGTTCACACCTAAGCCTCTTACAAGGTCAGCTGTTTAGCTAAACATGAGCTCATGATCTAAATTTACACAATAATGAAGAAATCAGCTACAAGGGGAGACAAGCAGCAAAAACAATCAATACCAGAATTAGATTCCCTAAGCCAACCATCAGATGTTGGAATAATTAGGTGCAAGGCAGAAAGTATACACAAAACTGGAACTGAAACAAGGAACAAGGATGTTTTCAAAGACTGGTAGGATCTCTAAAACATTTTTAAAGAACATGTCATTGATAAAGCTAAATACTCAATGGTTGTGTAATACAACAGATTCATCATTGAGAAGAGTGAAATTATGCTGTTTTGAAAACTATGGCAGGTCAGATTTTCTGCCTAATTATATAAGAAGATTTCTCTAAAAAATACACATTATTTCAAAGACTTATAGGCTGTGAAATAAGTTAAGGGTATTTCAAATGGCTTGTGTGCAAAGAAAGGTGAGATGTAGGGAATCACAGAAAGTCGAGGGGAAAATAGGTCAATATATACATTGCTGTATGGTGAACTAAGACTTAGGCCAGCCACAATGTAGAGGACCTGACCCTTAGAAACTTACAAGTAAGCTGGAATCTTGAAAAGTTCAAATCTTTATAAGTAAAAAGATTTTTTAAAATGAATAACCAAGTGTTTTAATTGACATCAGAAGATCAAAACAATAATACCTGAGAAAATGGAAAAAAAATAAATAAAGATATGAGCAGAACTTAATACCATAGAAAACGTATAAAATTCAGTTGAGGTAGTAAGTCCAAAGAATATTCTTTGACAAGATTTAAAAGACACACTTTGATTAAGGAAAAACAAAACATAAGTAAAGAATATACAGAAAGAATCAGGACAATGTTATAGCAGAGAATATCTGAAATGCCAGTAAATTTGAACATTTGTGTAAAGTGGACCATTTCCTAGCTCCTAAAGTTTACCAAAATTGACACAAGAGGAAATCATTTAAGGTCATCATGTCTGCCCTTGGCATTCTCGGAACGCCCTGGCCTCAGAATGCAGCATCTGTAGTCCATGGTAACCTGCGGAGAGGGGCGGGGCTGAGGGAGGTTGGAACACTGCCTTCACTGAGGGAGTGGGTGGGGCCATCTCTGCTGTGACTGAACAAAGGGCAGGGGAGAAGGGGTCCCACGGCAGGGCCCTCAGAGCCCGGCAGGCCCAGTCGTGTGTCACAAGCATTTAGGCCCAGTCCAAAGTGCGCCTTCCTTGTCTGCACAGCTGCCCAAACTCTCACCTTTCCACTCAGGCCGCCCTCTTACTTGAAGTGTGTGTGGAACCGGTCCGCGCAGTACACCTCGATGCAAAGCTAACCATAGGACTGGGCATCATAGCTTCCTGCCAGGTGACCGAATTTCGCAGGCAGATGGGTCGTGGGACACACGTGGGGAGACTCCTGCCCAGGCCACAGGCCGCCCAAAGCCACTATCCCAGATCGGGGGCAGCAAAGCAGTCCTGTCTGAGTCCCAGGCTCTAGAGGGAGTAGTGGACCAACACTTGTAGAAAAAGGGGTCCTCGCGGGTAACTCATTGGAGGGACACAAAATATCTTTGAGGACTTTCTGCTGAAGCTTACGAGCGTTCACACCTAAGCCTCTTACAAGGTCAGCTGTTTAGATAAACATGAGCTCATGATCTAAATTTACACAATAATGAAGAAATCAGCTACAAGGGGAGACAAGCAGCAAAAACAATCAATACCAGAATTAGATTCCCTAGGCCAACCATCAGATGTTGGAATAATCAGGTGCAAGGCAGAAAGTATACAGAAAACTGGAACTGAAACAAGGAACAAGGATGTTTTCAAAGACTGGTAGGATCTCTAAAACATTTTTAAAGTACATGTCTTTGATAAAGCTAAATACTCAAAGGTTGTGTAATACTACAGATTCATCATTGAGAAGAGAGAAATTATGCTGTTTTGAAAACTATGGCAGGTCAGATTTTCTGCCTAATTATATAAGAAGATTTCTCTAAAAAATACACATTATTTCAAAGACTTATAGGCTGTGAAATAAGTTAAGGGTATTTCAAATGGCTTGTGTGCAAAGAAAGGTGAGATGTAGGGAATCACAGAAAGTCGAGGGGAAAATAGGTCAATATATACATTGCTATATGGTGAACTAAGACTTAGGCCAGCCACAATGTAGAGGACCTGACCCTTAGAAACTTACAAGTAAGCTGGAATCTTGAAAAGTTCAAATCTTTATAAGTAAAAAGATTTTTTAAAATGAATAACCAAGTGTTTTAATTGACATCAGAAGATCAAAACAATAAACCTGAGAACATAGAAGAAATATAAATAAAGATATTAGCAGAACTTAATACAATATAAAACGTATAAAATTCAGCTGATGTAGTAAGTCCAAATAATATTCTTTGACAAGATTAAAAGACACACTTTGATTAAGGAAAACCAAAACATAAGTAAAGAATATACAGAAAGAATCAGGACAATGTTATAGCAGAGAGTATATGAAATGCCAGTAAATTTGAAAGTTTGTTTAAAGTGGACCAGTTCCTAGCTCCTAAAATTTACCAAAACTGACACAAGAGGAAATCATTTAAGGTCATCATGTCAGCCCTTGGCATTCTCCGAATGCCCTGGACTCAGAATGCAGCATCTTTAGTCCATGGTAACCTGCGGAGAGGGGGCGGGGCTGAGGGAGTTTGGACCACTGCCCTCACAGAGGGAGTGGGTGTGGCCATCTCTGCTGTGACTAAACAAAGGGCAGGGGAGCAGGGGGCCCAGGGCAGGGCCGTCAGAGCCCGGCAGGCCCAGTGGGGTGTCACAAGCATTTAGGCCCAGGACAAAGGGCGCCTTCATTGTCTGCACAGCGGCACAAACTCTCACCTTTCCACTCAGGCCGCCCTCTTACTTGAAGTGTGTGTGGAACCTGTCCGCGCAGTACACCTCGCTGCACAGCTAACCATAGGTCTGGGCATCGTAGCTTCCTGCCAGTTGACCGAAGTTCGCAGGCAGATTGGTCCCTGGGACACACGCAGAGAGGCTCCTGCCCCGGCCACAGGCCACCCACTGCCACTGCCACAGATCGTGGGGCACAAAGCAGCCCTGTCTGAGGCCGTGCCTCTAGAGGGAGTAGTGGACCCACACTTGTAGTCAACGGTGTCCTCGCGGGCAACTCATTGGAGGGACACAAATAAATCTTTGCGGACTTTCTGATGAAACTTACGAGTGTTCACACCTAAGCCTCTTACAAAGTCAGATGTTTAGCTAAACATGAGCTCATGATCAAATTTTACACAATAATGAAGAAATCAGCTACAGGGGGAGACAATCAGCAAAAACAATCAATACCAGAATTAGATTCCCTAGACCATCGATCAGACGTTGGAATAATCAGGTGCAAGGCAGAAAATATACATAAAACTGGAACTGAAACAAGGAACAAGGAGGTTTTCAAAGACTGGTAGGATCTCTAAAACATTTTTAAAGTACATGTCATTGATAAAGCTAAATACTCAAATGTTGTGTAATACAACAGATTCATCATTGAGAAGAGTGAAATTATGCTGTTTTGAAAATTATGGCAGGTCAGATTTTCTGCCTAAATATATAAGAAGATTTCTCTGAAAACTACACATTATTTCAAAGACTTATTGGCTGTGAAATAAGTTAAGGTTATTTGAAATGGCTTGTCTGCAAAGAAAGGTGAGATGTAGGAAATCACAGAAAGTCGAGGGGAAAATAGGTCAATATATACTTTGCTATATTGGAACTAAGCTTTTGGCCAGCCACATTGTAGAGGACCTGACCCTTAGAAACTTCCAAGTAAGCTGGAATCTTTAAACATTCAAATCTTTATAAGTAAAAAGTTTTATTAAAATGAATAACCAAGTGTTTTAATTGACATCAGAAGATCAAAACAATAAACCCTGAGAACATAGAAAAAAGATAAATAAAGATATGAGCAGAACTTAATACCACAGAAAACGTATAAAATTCAGTTGAGGTAGTAAGTCCAAAGAATATTCTTTGACAAGATTTAAAAGACACACTTTGATTAAGGAAAACCAAAACAAAAATAAAGAATATACAGAAAGAATCAGGACAATGTTATAGCAGAGAATATATGAAATGCCAGTAAATTTGAACATTTGTGTAAAGTGGACCATTTCCTAGCTCCTAAAGTTTACCAAAATTGACACAAGAGGAAATCATTTAAGGTCATCATGTCTGCCCTTGGCATTCTCGGAACGCCCTGGCCTCAGAATACAGCATCTGTAGTCCATGGTAACCTGCGGAGAGGGGGCGGGGCTGAGGGAGGTTGGAACACTGCCTTTACTGAGGGAGTGGGTGGGCCCATCTCTGCTGTGACTGAACAAAGGGCAGGGGAGAAGGGGGCCAACGGCAGGGCCCTCAGAGCCCGGCAGGCCCAGTCGTGTGTCAGAAGCATTTAGGCACAGGCCAAAGTGCGCCTTCTTTTTATGCACAGCTGCCCAAACTCTCACCTTTCCACTCAGGCCGCCCTCTTACTTGAAGTGTGTGTGGAACCGGTCCGCGCAGTACACCTCGATGCAAAGCTAACCATAGGTCTGGGCATCATAGCTTCCTGCCAGGTGACCGAAGTTCGCAGGCAGATGGGTCGTGGGACACACGTGGGGAGACTCCTGCCCAGGCCACAGGCCGCCCAAAGCCACTATCCCAGATCGGGGGCAGCAAAGCAGTCCTGTCTGAGTCCCAGCCTCTAGAGGGAGTAGTGGACCAACACTTGTAGAAAAAGGGGTCCGCGCGGGTAACTCATTGAGGGACACAAAAAAATCTTTGCGGACTTTCTGCTGAAGCTTACGAGCGTTCACACCTAAGCCTCTTACAAGGTCAGCTGTTTAGCTAAACATGAGCTCATGATCTAAATTTACACAATAATGAAGAAATCAGCTACAAGGGGAGACAAGCAGCAAAAACAATCAATACCAGAATTAGATTCCCTAAGCCAACCATCAGATGTTGGAATAATTAGGTGCAAGGCAGAAAGTATACACAAAACTGGAACTGAAACAAGGAACAAGGATGTTTTCAAAGACTGGTAGGATCTCTAAAACATTTTTAAAGAACATGTCATTGATAAAGCTAAATACTCAATGGTTGTGTAATACAACAGATTCATCATTGAGAAGAGTGAAATTATGCTGTTTTGAAAACTATGGCAGGTCAGATTTTCTGCCTAATTATATAAGAAGATTTCTCTAAAAAATACACATTATTTCAAAGACTTATAGGCTGTGAAATAAGTTAAGGGTATTTCAAATGGCTTGTGTGCAAAGAAAGGTGAGATGTAGGGAATCACAGAAAGTCGAGGGGAAAATAGGTCAATATATACATTGCTGTATGGTGAACTAAGACTTAGGCCAGCCACAATGTAGAGGACCTGACCCTTAGAAACTTACAAGTAAGCTGGAATCTTGAAAAGTTCAAATCTTTATAAGTAAAAAGATTTTTTAAAATGAATAACCAAGTGTTTTAATTGACATCAGAAGATCAAAACAATAATACCTGAGAAAATGGAAAAAAAATAAATAAAGATATGAGCAGAACTTAATACCATAGAAAACGTATAAAATTCAGTTGAGGTAGTAAGTCCAAAGAATATTCTTTGACAAGATTTAAAAGACACACTTTGATTAAGGAAAAACAAAACATAAGTAAAGAATATACAGAAAGAATCAGGACAATGTTATAGCAGAGAATATCTGAAATGCCAGTAAATTTGAACATTTGTGTAAAGTGGACCATTTCCTAGCTCCTAAAGTTTACCAAAATTGACACAAGAGGAAATCATTTAAGGTCATCATGTCTGCCCTTGGCATTCTCGGAACGCCCTGGCCTCAGAATGCAGCATCTGTAGTCCATGGTAACCTGCGGAGAGGGGCGGGGCTGAGGGAGGTTGGAACACTGCCTTCACTGAGGGAGTGGGTGGGGCCATCTCTGCTGTGACTGAACAAAGGGCAGGGGAGAAGGGGTCCCACGGCAGGGCCCTCAGAGCCCGGCAGGCCCAGTCGTGTGTCACAAGCATTTAGGCCCAGTCCAAAGTGCGCCTTCCTTGTCTGCACAGCTGCCCAAACTCTCACCTTTCCACTCAGGCCGCCCTCTTACTTGAAGTGTGTGTGGAACCGGTCCGCGCAGTACACCTCGATGCAAAGCTAACCATAGGTCTGGGCATCATAGCTTCCTGCCAGGTGACCGAATTTCGCAGGCAGATGGGTCGTGGGACACACGTGGGGAGACTCCTGCCCAGGCCACAGGCCGCCCAAAGCCACTATCCCAGATCGGGGGCAGCAAAGCAGTCCTGTCTGAGTCCCAGGCTCTAGAGGGAGTAGTGGACCAACACTTGTAGAAAAAGGGGTCCTCGCGGGTAACTCATTGGAGGGACACAAAAAATCTTTGAGGACTTTCTGCTGAAGCTTACGAGCGTTCACACCTAAGCCTCTTACAAGGTCAGCTGTTTAGATAAACATGAGCTCATGATCTAAATTTACACAATAATGAAGAAATCAGCTACAAGGGGAGACAAGCAGCAAAAACAATCAATACCAGAATTAGATTCCCTAGGCCAACCATCAGATGTTGGAATAATCAGGTGCAAGGCAGAAAGTATACAGAAAACTGGAACTGAAACAAGGAACAAGGATGTTTTCAAAGACTGGTAGGATCTCTAAAACATTTTTAAAGTACATGTCTTTGATAAAGCTAAATACTCAAAGGTTGTGTAATACTACAGATTCATCATTGAGAAGAGAGAAATTATGCTGTTTTGAAAACTATGGCAGGTCAGATTTTCTGCCTAATTATATAAGAAGATTTCTCTAAAAAATACACATTATTTCAAAGACTTATAGGCTGTGAAATAAGTTAAGGGTATTTCAAATGGCTTGTGTGCAAAGAAAGGTGAGATGTAGGGAATCACAGAAAGTCGAGGGGAAAATAGGTCAATATATACATTGCTATATGGTGAACTAAGACTTAGGCCAGCCACAATGTAGAGGACCTGACCCTTAGAAACTTACAAGTAAGCTGGAATCTTGAAAAGTTCAAATCTTTATAAGTAAAAAGATTTTTTAAAATGAATAACCAAGTGTTTTAATTGACATCAGAAGATCAAAACAATAAACCTGAGAACATAGAAGAAATATAAATAAAGATATTAGCAGAACTTAATACAATATAAAACGTATAAAATTCAGCTGATGTAGTAAGTCCAAATAATATTCTTTGACAAGATTAAAAGACACACTTTGATTAAGGAAAACCAAAACATAAGTAAAGAATATACAGAAAGAATCAGGACAATGTTATAGCAGAGAGTATATGAAATGCCAGTAAATTTGAAAGTTTGTTTAAAGTGGACCAGTTCCTAGCTCCTAAAATTTACCAAAACTGACACAAGAGGAAATCATTTAAGGTCATCATGTCAGCCCTTGGCATTCTCCGAATGCCCTGGACTCAGAATGCAGCATCTTTAGTCCATGGTAACCTGCGGAGAGGGGGCGGGGCTGAGGGAGTTTGGACCACTGCCCTCACAGAGGGAGTGGGTGTGGCCATCTCTGCTGTGACTAAACAAAGGGCAGGGGAGCAGGGGGCCCAGGGCAGGGCCGTCAGAGCCCGGCAGGCCCAGTGGGGTGTCACAAGCATTTAGGCCCAGGACAAAGGGCGCCTTCATTGTCTGCACAGCGGCACAAACTCTCACCTTTCCACTCAGGCCGCCCTCTTACTTGAAGTGTGTGTGGAACCTGTCCGCGCAGTACACCTCGCTGCACAGCTAACCATAGGTCTGGGCATCGTAGCTTCCTGCCAGTTGACCGAAGTTCGCAGGCAGATTGGTCCCTGGGACACACGCAGAGAGGCTCCTGCCCCGGCCACAGGCCACCCACTGCCACTGCCACAGATCGTGGGGCACAAAGCAGCCCTGTCTGAGGCCGTGCCTCTAGAGGGAGTAGTGGACCCACACTTGTAGTCAACGGTGTCCTCGCGGGCAACTCATTGGAGGGACACAAATAAATCTTTGCGGACTTTCTGATGAAACTTACGAGTGTTCACACCTAAGCCTCTTACAAAGTCAGATGTTTAGCTAAACATGAGCTCATGATCAAATTTTACACAATAATGAAGAAATCAGCTACAGGGGGAGACAATCAGCAAAAACAATCAATACCAGAATTAGATTCCCTAGACCATCGATCAGACGTTGGAATAATCAGGTGCAAGGCAGAAAATATACATAAAACTGGAACTGAAACAAGGAACAAGGAGGTTTTCAAAGACTGGTAGGATCTCTAAAACATTTTTAAAGTACATGTCATTGATAAAGCTAAATACTCAAATGTTGTGTAATACAACAGATTCATCATTGAGAAGAGTGAAATTATGCTGTTTTGAAAATTATGGCAGGTCAGGTTTTCTGCCTAAATATATAAGAAGATTTCTCTGAAAACTACACATTATTTCAAAGACTTATTGGCTGTGAAATAAGTTAAGGTTATTTGAAATGGCTTGTCTGCAAAGAAAGGTGAGATGTAGGAAATCACAGAAAGTCGAGGGGAAAATAGGTCAATATATACTTTGCTATATTGGAACTAAGCTTTTGGCCAGCCACATTGTAGAGGACCTGACCCTTAGAAACTTCCAAGTAAGCTGGAATCTTTAAACATTCAAATCTTTATAAGTAAAAAGTTTTATTAAAATGAATAACCAAGTGTTTTAATTGACATCAGAAGATCAAAACAATAAACCCTGAGAACATAGAAAAAAGATAAATAAAGATATGAGCAGAACTTAATACCACAGAAAACGTATAAAATTCAGTTGAGGTAGTAAGTCCAAAGAATATTCTTTGACAAGATTTAAAAGACACACTTTGATTAAGGAAAACCAAAACATAAGTAAAGAATATACAGAAAGAATCAGGACAATGTTATAGCAGAGAATATATGAAATGCCAGTAAATTTGAACATTTGTGTAAAGTGGACCATTTCCTAGCTCCTAAAGTTTACCAAAATTGACACAAGAGGAAATCATTTAAGGTCATCATGTCTGACTTGGCATTCTTGGAACGCCCTGGCCTCAGAATGCAGCATCTGTAGTCCATGGTAACCTGCGGAGAGGGGGCGGGGCTGAGGGAGGTTGGAACACTGACTTCACTGAGGGAGTGGGTGGGGCCATCTCTGCTGTGACTGAACAAAGGGCAGGGGAGAAGGGGGCCAACGGCAGGGCCCTCAGAGCCCGGCAGGCCCAGTCGTGTGTCACAAGCATTTAGGCCCAGGCCAAAGTGCGCCTTCTTTGTCTGCACAGCTGCCCAAACTCTCACCTTCCACTCAGGCCGCCCTCTTACTTGAAGTGTGTGTGGAACCGGTCCGCGCAGTACACCTCGATGCAAAGCTAACCATAGGTCTGTGCATAATAGCTTCCTGCCAGGTGACCGAAGTTCGCAGGCAGATGGGTCATGGGACACTCGTGGGGAGCCTCCTGCCCAGGCTACAGGCCGCCCAAAGCCACTATCCCAGATCGGGGGCAGCAAAGCAGTCCTGTCTGATTCCCAGCCACTAGAGGGATTAGTGGACCAACACTTGTAGAAAACGGGGTCTGCGCGGGTAACTCATTGGAGGGACACAAAAAAATCATTGTGGACTTTCTGCTGAAGCTTACGATCGTTCACACCTAAGCCTCTTACAAGGTCAGCTGTTTAGCTAAACATGAGCTCATGATCTAAATTTACACAATAATGAAGAAATCAGCTACAAGGGGAGACAAGCAGCAAAAACAATCAATACCAGAATTAGATTCCCTAGGCCAACCATCAGATGTTGGAACATTCATTTGCAAGGCAGATAGGATACACAAAACTGGAACTGAAACAAGGAACAAGGATGTTTTCAAAGACTGGTAGGATCTCTAAAACATTTTTAAAGTACATGTCATTGATAAAGCTAAATACTCAATGGTTGTGTAATACAACAGATTCATCATTGAGAAGAGTGAAATTATGCTATTTGAAAATTATGGCAGGTCAGATTTTCTGCCTAAATATATAAGAAGATTTCTCTGAAAAATGCACATTATTTCAAAGACTTATTGGCTGTGAAATAAGTTAAGTTTATTTCAAATGGCTTGTCTGCAAAGAAAGGTGAGATGTAGGAAATCACAGAAAGTCGAGGGGAAAATTGGTCAATATATACTTTGCTATATTGTGAACTAAGCCTTTGGCCAGCCACAATGTAGAGGACCTGACCCTTAGAAACTTACAAGTAAGCTGGAATCTTTAAAAATTCAAATCTTTATAAGTAAAAAGATTTATTAAAATGAATAACCAAGTGTTTTAATTGACATCAGAAGATCAAAACAATAATACCTGAGAAAATGGAAAAAAAATAAATAAAGATATGAGCAGAACTTAATACCATAGAAAACGTATAAAATTCAGTTGAGGTAGTAAGTCCAAAGAATATTCTTTGACAAGATTTAAAAGACACACTTTGATTAAGGAAAAACAAAACATAAGTAAAGAATATACAGAAAGAATCAGGACAATGTTATAGCAGAGAATATCTGAAATGCCAGTAAATTTGAACATTTGTGTAAAGTGGACCATTTCCTAGCTCCTAAAGTTTACCAAAATTGACACAAGAGGAAATCATTTAAGGTCATCATGTCTGCCCTTGGCATTCTCGGAACGCCCTGGCCTCAGAATGCAGCATCTGTAGTCCATGGTAACCTGCGGAGAGGGGCGGGGCTGAGGGAGGTTGGAACACTGCCTTCACTGAGGGAGTGGGTGGGGCCATCTCTGCTGTGACTGAACAAAGGGCAGGGGAGAAGGGGTCCCACGGCAGGGCCCTCAGAGCCCGGCAGGCCCAGTCGTGTGTCACAAGCATTTAGGCCCAGTCCAAAGTGCGCCTTCCTTGTCTGCACAGCTGCCCAAACTCTCACCTTTCCACTCAGGCCGCCCTCTTACTTGAAGTGTGTGTGGAACCGGTCCGCGCAGTACACCTCGATGCAAAGCTAACCATAGGTCTGGGCATCATAGCTTCCTGCCAGGTGACCGAATTTCGCAGGCAGATGGGTCGTGGGACACACGTGGGGAGACTCCTGCCCAGGCCACAGGCCGCCCAAAGCCACTATCCCAGATCGGGGGCAGCAAAGCAGTCCTGTCTGAGTCCCAGGCTCTAGAGGGAGTAGTGGACCAACACTTGTAGAAAAAGGGGTCCTCGCGGGTAACTCATTGGAGGGACACAAAAAATCTTTGAGGACTTTCTGCTGAAGCTTACGAGCGTTCACACCTAAGCCTCTTACAAGGTCAGCTGTTTAGATAAACATGAGCTCATGATCTAAATTTACACAATAATGAAGAAATCAGCTACAAGGGGAGACAAGCAGCAAAAACAATCAATACCAGAATTAGATTCCCTAGGCCAACCATCAGATGTTGGAATAATCAGGTGCAAGGCAGAAAGTATACAGAAAACTGGAACTGAAACAAGGAACAAGGATGTTTTCAAAGACTGGTAGGATCTCTAAAACATTTTTAAAGTACATGTCTTTGATAAAGCTAAATACTCAAAGGTTGTGTAATACTACAGATTCATCATTGAGAAGAGAGAAATTATGCTGTTTTGAAAACTATGGCAGGTCAGATTTTCTGCCTAATTATATAAGAAGATTTCTCTAAAAAATACACATTATTTCAAAGACTTACAGGCTGTGAAATAAGTTAAGGGTATTTCAAATGGCTTGTGTGCAAAGAAAGGTGAGATGTAGGGAATCACAGAAAGTCGAGGGGAAAATAGGTCAATATATACATTGCTATATGGTGAACTAAGACTTAGGCCAGCCACAATGTAGAGGACCTGACCCTTAGAAACTTACAAGTAAGCTGGAATCTTGAAAAGTTCAAATCTTTATAAGTAAAAAGATTTTTTAAAATGAATAACCAAGTGTTTTAATTGACATCAGAAGATCAAAACAATAAACCTGAGAACATAGAAGAAATATAAATAAAGATATTAGCAGAACTTAATACAATATAAAACGTATAAAATTCAGCTGATGTAGTAAGTCCAAATAATATTCTTTGACAAGATTAAAAGACACACTTTGATTAAGGAAAACCAAAACATAAGTAAAGAATATACAGAAAGAATCAGGACAATGTTATAGCAGAGAGTATATGAAATGCCAGTAAATTTGAAAGTTTGTTTAAAGTGGACCAGTTCCTAGCTCCTAAAATTTACCAAAACTGACACAAGAGGAAATCATTTAAGGTCATCATGTCAGCCCTTGGCATTCTCCGAATGCCCTGGACTCAGAATGCAGCATCTTTAGTCCATGGTAACCTGCGGAGAGGGGGCGGGGCTGAGGGAGTTTGGACCACTGCCCTCACAGAGGGAGTGGGTGTGGCCATCTCTGCTGTGACTAAACAAAGGGCAGGGGAGCAGGGGGCCCAGGGCAGGGCCGTCAGAGCCCGGCAGGCCCAGTGGGGTGTCACAAGCATTTAGGCCCAGGACAAAGGGCGCCTTCATTGTCTGCACAGCGGCACAAACTCTCACCTTTCCACTCAGGCCGCCCTCTTACTTGAAGTGTGTGTGGAACCTGTCCGCGCAGTACACCTCGCTGCACAGCTAACCATAGGTCTGGGCATCGTAGCTTCCTGCCAGTTGACCGAAGTTCGCAGGCAGATTGGTCCCTGGGACACACGCAGAGAGGCTCCTGCCCCGGCCACAGGCCACCCACTGCCACTGCCACAGATCGTGGGGCACAAAGCAGCCCTGTCTGAGGCCGTGCCTCTAGAGGGAGTAGTGGACCCACACTTGTAGTCAACGGTGTCCTCGCGGGCAACTCATTGGAGGGACACAAATAAATCTTTGCGGACTTTCTGATGAAACTTACGAGTGTTCACACCTAAGCCTCTTACAAAGTCAGATGTTTAGCTAAACATGAGCTCATGATCAAATTTTACACAATAATGAAGAAATCAGCTACAGGGGGAGACAATCAGCAAAAACAATCAATACCAGAATTAGATTCCCTAGACCATCGATCAGACGTTGGAATAATCAGGTGCAAGGCAGAAAATATACATAAAACTGGAACTGAAACAAGGAACAAGGATGTTTTCAAAGACTGGTAGGATCTTTAAAACATTTTTAAAGTACATGTCATTGATAAAGCTAAATACTCAAATGTTGTGTAATACAACAGATTCATCATTGAGAAGAGTGAAATTATGCTGTTTTGAAAATTATGGCAGGTCAGATTTTCTGCCTAAATATATAAGAAGATTTCTCTGAAAACTACACATTATTTCAAAGACTTATTGGCTGTGAAATAAGTTAAGGTTATTTGAAATGGCTTGTGTGCAAAGAAAGGTGAGATGTAGGAAATCACAGAAAGTCGAGGGGAAAATAGGTCAATATATACTTTGCTATATTGGAACTAAGCTTTTGGCCAGCCACATTGTAGAGGACCTGACCCTTAGAAACTTCCAAGTAAGCTGGAATCTTTAAACATTCAAATATTTATAAGTAAAAAGTTTTATTAAAATGAATAACCAAGTGTTTTAATTGACATCAGAAGATCAAAACAATAAACCCTGAGAACATAGAAAAAAGATAAATAAAGATATGAGCAGAACTTAATACCACAGAAAACGTATAAAATTCAGTTGAGGTAGTAAGTCCAAAGAATATTCTTTGACAAGATTTAAAAGACACACTTTGATTAAGGAAAACCAAAACAAAAATAAAGAATATACAGAAAGAATCAGGACAATGTTATAGCAGAGAATATATGAAATGCCAGTAAATTTGAACATTTGTGTAAAGTGGACCATTTCCTAGCTCCTAAAGTTTACCAAAATTGACACAAGAGGAAATCATTTAAGGTCATCATGTCTGCCCTTGGCATTCTCGGAACGCCCTGGCCTCAGAATACAGCATCTGTAGTCCATGGTAACCTGCGGAGAGGGGGCGGGGCTGAGGGAGGTTGGAACACTGCCTTTACTGAGGGAGTGGGTGGGCCCATCTCTGCTGTGACTGAACAAAGGGCAGGGGAGAAGGGGGCCAACGGCAGGGCCCTCAGAGCCCGGCAGGCCCAGTCGTGTGTCAGAAGCATTTAGGCACAGGCCAAAGTGCGCCTTCTTTTTATGCACAGCTGCCCAAACTCTCACCTTTCCACTCAGGCCGCCCTCTTACTTGAAGTGTGTGTGGAACCGGTCCGCGCAGTACACCTCGATGCAAAGCTAACCATAGGTCTGGGCATCATAGCTTCCTGCCAGGTGACCGAAGTTCGCAGGCAGATGGGTCGTGGGACACACGTGGGGAGACTCCTGCCCAGGCCACAGGCCGCCCAAAGCCACTATCCCAGATCGGGGGCAGCAAAGCAGTCCTGTCTGAGTCCCAGCCTCTAGAGGGAGTAGTGGACCAACACTTGTAGAAAAAGGGGTCCGCGCGGGTAACTCATTGAGGGACACAAAAAAATCTTTGCGGACTTTCTGCTGAAGCTTACGAGCGTTCACACCTAAGCCTCTTACAAGGTCAGCTGTTTAGCTAAACATGAGCTCATGATCTAAATTTACACAATAATGAAGAAATCAGCTACAAGGGGAGACAAGCAGCAAAAACAATCAATACCAGAATTAGATTCCCTAAGCCAACCATCAGATGTTGGAATAATTAGGTGCAAGGCAGAAAGTATACACAAAACTGGAACTGAAACAAGGAACAAGGATGTTTTCAAAGACTGGTAGGATCTCTAAAACATTTTTAAAGAACATGTCATTGATAAAGCTAAATACTCAATGGTTGTGTAATACAACAGATTCATCATTGAGAAGAGTGAAATTATGCTGTTTTGAAAACTATGGCAGGTCAGATTTTCTGCCTAATTATATAAGAAGATTTCTCTAAAAAATACACATTATTTCAAAGACTTATAGGCTGTGAAATAAGTTAAGGGTATTTCAAATGGCTTGTGTGCAAAGAAAGGTGAGATGTAGGGAATCACAGAAACTCGAGGGGAAAATAGGTCAATATATACATTGCTGTATGGTGAACTAAGACTTAGGCCAGCCACAATGTAGAGGACCTGACCCTTAGAAACTTACAAGTAAGCTGGAATCTTGAAAAGTTCAAATCTTTATAAGTAAAAAGATTTTTTAAAATGAATAACCAAGTGTTTTAATTGACATCAGAAGATCAAAACAATAAACCTGAAACATAGAAAAAATATAAATAAAGATATGAGCAGAACTTAATACAATATAAAACGTGTAAAATTCAGCTGATGTAGTAAGTCCAAATAATATTCTTTGACAAGATTAAAAGACACACTTTGATTAAGGAAAACCAAAACATAAGTAAAGAATATACAGAAAGAATCAGGACAATGTTATAGCAGAGAGTATATGAAATGCCAGTAAATTTGAAAGTTTGTGTAAAGTGGACCAGTTCCTAGCTCCTAAAATTTACCAAAACTGACACAAGAGGAAATCATTTAAGGTCATCATGTCAGCAGTTGGAATTCTCCGAATGCCCTGGACTCAGAATGCAGCATCTTTAGTCCATGGTAACCTGCGGAGAGGGGGCGGGGCTGAGGGAGTTTGGAACACTGCCCTCACAGAGGGAGTGGGTTTGGCCATCTCTGCTGTGACTGAACAAAGGGCAGGGGAGCAGGGGGCCCAGGGCAGGGCCCTCAGATCCCGGCAGGCCCAGTGGGGTGTCACAAGCATTTAGGCCCAGGACAAAGGGCGCCTTCTTTGTCTGCACAGCGGCGCCAACTCTCACGTTTCCACTCTGGCCGCCCTCTTACTTGAAGTGTGTGTGGAACCTGTCCGCGCAGTACACCTCGCTGCACAGCTAACCATAGGTCTGAGCATCGTAGCTTCCTGCCAGGTGACCGAAGTTCGCAGGCAGATGGGTCCCTGGGACACACGCAGAGAGGCTCCTGCCCCAGCCACAGGCCACCCA